>NW_024394702.1:0-7785 GCF_016617805.1 Bactrocera tryoni
TTGTGAAATTGCTCCCAAAACACTGTCGTTATGGCTATAGGACAACTCTATGACAACTCCAATAACATCAAAACGGCTAGTTAGCATAAATATGTAAAGTTCATATTTTTACGCAACTTGATATCGATTGCTTAATTTGTATGTATCCAAAATCGATTCTACACCTTAATATAAGCTTGTGAAGTTGTTCCATATACACTGTCGCTATTGCTATAGGACAACTCTATGACAACTCCAATAACATCAAAACGTCTAGTTAGCATAAATATGTTAAGTTCATATTTTTACGCAACCTGATATCGATTGCATAAGGTGTATGTACCAAAAAATCAATTCTACACCTTAATTTAGGATTGTTAAATGGTTCCAAATACACTGTCGCTATTGCTATAGGACCACTCTATGACAACTCCAATAACATCACAACGGGTAATTAGCAAAAATATGTAAAGTTCATATTTTTACGCAACTTGATATCGATTGCTTAATGTGCATGTACTAAAAATCGATTCTACACCTTAATATAAGATTGTTAAATTGCTCCAAATACACTGTCGCTATGGCTATACGACAACTCTATGACAACTCCAATAACATCACAACGGCTAGTTAGCATAAATATGTAAATTTCATATTTTTACCCAACTTGATATCGATTGCTTAATGTGTATGTACTAAAAAATCGATTCTACACCTTAATATAAATTTGTTAAATTTCTCCGAACACACTGTCGCTATGGCTATACGACAACTCTATGACAACTCCAATAACATCAAAACGGCCAATGAACAGAAATATGTAAAGTTCATATTTTTGCGCTTCTTGATATCGATTGCTTATCGTGTATGTACTAAAAAATCGATTCTAAATCTTAAATTAGGATTGTTAAATTGTTCCAAATACACTGTCGCTATTGCTATAGAACAACTCTATGACAACTCCAATATCATTCATATTTTTACGCAACTTGGTATCGATTGCTTAATGTGTATGTACTAAAAAATCGGTTCTTCACCTTGATATAAGATTGTAAAATTGCTCCAAATACACTGTCGTTATGGCTATACGACAACTCTATGAAAGCGCCAATAACATCAAATCGGCGAGTTAGCATAAATATGTAAAGTTCATATTTTTACGCAACCTGATATCGATTGTACATGTACATGTTTATGTACCAAAAAATCAATTCTACACCTTAACTTAAGATTGTGATATGGCTCCAAAGACATTGTCGGTATGGCTATACGACAACTCTATGAAAGCTCCAATATCACCAAGACGGCTAAATACCATAAATATGTAAAGTTCATATTTTTACGCAACCTGATATCGATTACATAATGTGAATGTACCAAAAAATAAATTCTACACCTTAATTTAAGATTGTTAAATTTTTCCAAATACACTGTCGCTATTGCTGTAGGACAACTCTATGACAACTCCAATAACATCAAAACGGCTAGTTAGCATAAATATGTAAAGCTTATATTTTTACGCAACTTGATATCGATTGTTAAATGTGAATGTATCAAAAACTCATTTCCCCTTCTTGATATAAGATTGTAAAATTGCTCCAAATACACTGTCGTTATGGCTATACGACAACTCTATGACAAATCCAACAACATCAAAACGGCTAAGTAGCATAAATATGTAAAGTTCATATTTTTACGCAACCTGATATCGATTGCATAATGTGTATGTTCCAAAAAAACAATTCTACACCTTAATTTAGGACAAATTGTTCCAAATACACTGTCGCTATTGCTGTAGGACAACTCTATTACAACTCCCATAACATCGAAACGGCCAATTAACAGAAATATGTAAAGTTCACATTTTTGCGCTTCTTGATATCGATTGCATAACGTGTATGTACCAAAAAAACAATTCTACACCTTAAATTAGGATTGTTAAATTGTTCCAAGTACACTGTCGCTATTGCTATAGGAAAACTCTATGACAACTCCAATAGCATCAAAACGGGTAATTTACAGAAATATGTAAAGTTCAAATTTTTACGCTACCTGATATCGATTGCATATTTTGTATGTACCAAAAAATCAATTCTACACATTAACCTAAGTTTGCAAATATGATCCAAATACATTGTCGCTATGGCTATAGGACAACTGTATGACAACTCCAATAACAAATAATATGTAAAGTTCATATTTTTACGCAACTTGATATCGATTGCTTAATGTGTATGTACCAAAAAATCGATTCTGCATCTTAAAATAAGATTATGAAATTGATCCAAATACACTGTCGCTATGGCTATGAGACATTTCTATGACAACTCCAATAAAATCAAAACGGCTAGTTAGCATAAATATGTAAAGTTCATATTTTTAAGCAACCTGATAAAGATTGCATAATGTGTATGTACCATAAAATCAATTCTACTCCTTAATTTATAATTGTTGAATTGTTCCATATACACTGTCGCTATTGCTGTAGGACAACTCTATGACAACTCCAATAACATCAAAAGGGCTAGTTAGCATAAATAAGTAAAGTTCATATTTTTACGCAACCTGATATCGATTGCATAATGTGTATGTACCAAAAAATCAATTCTACACCTTAATTTAGGATTGTTAAATTGTTCCATATACACTGTCGCTATTGCTGTAGGACAACTCTATGACAACTCGAATAACATCAAAACGGCTAGTTAGCATAAATAAGTAAAGTACATATTTTTACGCAACTTGATATCGATTGTTTAATTTGTATGTACTAAATAATCGGTTCCACACCTTAATATAAGATTGTCAAATTGCTCCAAACACACTGTCGTTATGGCTATAGGACAACTCTATGACAACTCCAACAACATCAAAACGGGTGATTAGCAAAAATATGTAAAGTTCATATTTTTACGCAACTTGATATCGATTGCTTAATGTGTATGTACTAACAAATCGATTCTACGCCTTAATTTGGGATTTTCAAATTGCTCCAAATACACTGTTATTATGGCTATACGACAACTCTATGACAACTCCAATAACATCAAAACGGCTAGTTAGCATTAATATGTAAAGTTCATATTTTTACGCAACTTGATATCGATTGCATAATGTGCATGCACCAAAAAATTAATTCTACACCTTAATTTAGGATTGTTAAATTGTTCCATATACACTGTCGTTATGGCTATACGACAACTCTACATCAAAACGGCTAAATAGCATAAATATGTAAAGTTCATATTTTTACGCAACCTGATATCGATTGTTTAATGTGTATGTACTAAAAAATCAATTCTACACCTTAATTTAGGATTGTTAAATTGTTCCAAATACACTGTTATTATGGCTATACGACAACTCTATGACAACTCCAATAACATCAAAACGGCTAGTTAGCATAAATAAAGTTCATATTTTTACACAACTCGATATCGATTGCTTAAAAGTATGTACTAAAAAATCGGTTATACACCTTAATATAAGATTGTGAAATTGCACCAAATACACCGTCGTTATGGCTATACGACAGCTCTACATCAAAACGGCTAGTTAGCATAAATATGTAAAGTTCATATTTTTACGCAACTTGATATCGATTGCTTAATGTGTATGTACTAACAAATCGATTCTACACCTTAATTTGGGATTTTCAAATTGCTCCAAATACACTGTTATTATGGCTATACGACAACTCTATGACAACTCCAATAACATCAAAACGGCTAGTTAGCATTAATATGTAAAGTTCATATTTTTACGCAACTTGATATCGATTGCATAATGTGCATGTACCAAAGAATTAATTCTACACCTTAATTTAGGATTGTTAAATTGTTCCATATACACTGTCGTTATGGCTATACGACAACTCTACATCAAAACGGCTAAATAGCATAAATATTTTAAGTTCATATTTTTACGGAACCTGATATCGATTGCATAATGTGCATGTACCAAAAAATTAATTCTACACCTTAATTTTAGATTATAAAATTGTTCCAAATACATTGTCGATATGGCTATACGACAACTCCATGACAACTCCAATAACATCAAAACGGCTAGTTAGCATAAATATGTAAAGTTCATATTTTTACGAAATCTGATATCGATTGCTTAATGTGTATGAATCGAAAAATCGATTCTACACCTTAACTTAAGATTGTGAAATTGCTCCAAAGACAGTGTCGTTATGGCAATACGACAACTCTATAAAAGCTCCAATAACATCAAAACGGCTAATTTGCATAAATATGTAAAGTTCATATTATTACGCAACCTGATATCGATTGCATAATACGTATGTACCAAAAAAATCAATTTTACACCTTAATTTAAGATTGTAAAATTCTTACAAATACACTGTCGCTATTGCTATAGGACAACTCTATGACAACTCCATTAACATCAAAACGGCTAGTTAGCATAAATATGTAAAGTTCATATTTTTACGCAACCTGATATCGATTGCATAATGTGTATGTACCAAAAAATCAATTCTACACCTTAATTTAGGATTGTTAAATTCTTACAAATACACTGTCGCTATTGCTATAGGACAACTCTATGACAACTCCAATAACATCAAAACGGCTAGTTAGCATAAATATGTAAAGTTCATTATTTTACGCAACCTGATATCGATTGCATATTGTGTATGTACCAAAAAATCAATTTTACATCTTAATTTAAGATAGTAAAATTGTTGCAAATACACTGTCGCTCTTGCTATAGGGCAACTCTATGACAACTCCAATTACAAAAAAACGGCTAATTGACAGAAATGTGAAAAGTTCATATTTTTACGCTACCTGATATCGATTGGATATCGTGTATGTACCAAAAAATAAATTCTACACCTTAATTAAAGATTGTAAAATTGTTCCAAATACATTGTCGCTATTGCTAAAGGACAACTCCATGACAACTCCATTAACATCAAAACGGCTACTTAGCATAAATATGTAAAGCTCATATACTTACGCAACCTGATATCGATTGCATAATATGTATATACCAAAAAATCAATTTTACACCTCAATTTAAGATTAAAAAACTGTTCCAAATACACTGTCGCTATTGCTATAGGGCAACTCTATGACAACTCCAATAACATCAAAACGGGTAATTAGCATAAATATGTAAAGTTCATATTTTTACGCAACCTGATATCGATTGCATAACGTGTATATACCAAAAAATCAATTCTACACCTTAATTTAGGATTGTTAAATTGTTCCAAATACACTATTGCTATTGATATAGGACAACTCTATGTAAAATTGTTCCAGATACACTGTCGCTATTCCTATAGGGCAGCTCTATGACAACTCCAATAACATCAAAACGGCTAATTTGCATAAATATGTAAAGTTCATATTTTTACGCATCTTGAGATCGATTGCATAATATGTATGTACCAAAAAATCAATTTTACACCTTAATTTGAGATTGTAAAATTGTTCCAGATACACTGTCGCTATGCCTATAGGGCAACTCTATGACAACTCCAATAATATCAAAACGGCTAATTTGCATAAATATGTAAAGTTCATATTTTTACGCAACTTGATGTCGATTCCTTAGTGTATGTGTACAAAAAAAGCGATTCTACTCCTTAATATAAGATTGTTAGATTGTTCCAAATACACTGTTGTTATGGCTATACGACAACGATATGACAACTCCAATAACTTCAAAAAGGCTAATTAGCATAAATATGTAAAGTTCATATTTTTACGCAATCTGATATCGATTGTTTAATGTGTATGAATCGAAAAATCGATTCTACACCTTAACTTAAGATTGTGAAAGTGCTCCAAAGACACTGTAGTTATGGCTATACGACAACTCTATGAAAGCTCCAATAACATCAAAACGGCTAATTTGCATAAATATGTAAAATTCATATTTTTACGTATTTTGTTATCGATTGGTTAATGTGTATGTACTAAAAAATAGATTATACACTTTAATATAAGATTGTTAGTTGTTCCAAATACACTGTTGCTATTGCTATACGACAACTCTATGAAAACTCCAACAACATCAAAACGGCTAATTAACAGAAATATGTAAATTTCATATTTTTACGCAACTTGATGTCGATTCCTTAGTGTATGTGTACAAAAAAATCGATTCTACTCCTTAATATAAGATTGTTAGATTGTTCCAAATACACTGTTGTTATGGCTATACGACAACTATATGACAACTCCAATAACTTCAAAAGGCTAATTAGCATAAATATGTAAAGTTCATATTTTTACGCAATCTGATATCGATTGCATAATGTGTATGAATCGAAAAATCGATTCTACACCTTAACTTAAGATTGTGAAATTGCTCCAAAGACACTGTCGTTATGGCTATACGACAACTCTATGAAAGCTCCAATAACATCAAAACGGCTAATTTGCATAAATATGTAAAGCTCATATTTTTACGCATTTTGTTATCGATTGCTTAATGTGTATGTACTAAAAATTAGATTATACACTTTAATATAAGATTGTGAAGTTTTTCCAAATGCACTGTCGTTATGGCTATACGACAACTCTATGAAAACTCCAACAACATGAAAACGGCTAATTAACTGAAATATGTAAAGTTCATATTTTTAAGCAACTAGATGTCCATTCCTTAGTGTATGTGTACAAAAAAATCGATCCTACTCCTTAATATAAGAATGTTAGATTGTTCCAAATACACTGTTGTTATGGCTATACGACAACTTTATGACAACTCCAATAACTTTTATTTAAGATTGTAAAATTGTTCCAAACACACTGTCGCAACCTATACGACAATTCTATGAAAGCTCCAATAACATAAAAACGGATAAATGGCATAAATATGTAAAGTTCATATACTTGCGCAACGTGATATCGATTGCTTAATGTGTATGTATCAAAAAATCGATTCTACACCTTAATTTAGGATTGTTAAATTGTTCCAAATACGCTATTGCTATTGATATAGGACAACTCTATGACAACTTCAATAACATCAAAACGGCTAGTTAGCATAAATATGTAAAGTTCATATTTTTACGTATCTTGATATCGATGGCGTAATATGCATGTACCAAAAAATCAATTTTACACCTTAATTTAAGATTGTAAAATTTTTCCAGATACACTGTCGCTATTCCTATAGGGCAGCTCTATGACAACTCCAATAACATCAAAACGGCTAATTTGCATAAATATGTAAAGTTCATATTTTTGCGCAACTTGATGTCGATTCCTTAGTGTATGTGTACAAAAAAAATCGATCCTACTCCTTAATATAAGATTGTTAGATTGTTCCAAATACACTGTTTTTATGGCTATACGAAAACTATATGACAACTCCAATAACTTCAAAAAGGCTAATTAGCATAAATATGTAAAGTTCATATTTTTACGCAATCTGATATCGATTGCATAATGTATATGAATCGAAAAATCGATTCTACACCTTAACTTAAGATTGTGAAATTGCTCCAAAGACACTGTCGTTATGCCTATACGACAACTCTATGAAAGCTCCAATAACATCAAAACGGCTAATTTGCATAAATATGTAAAGTTCATATTTTTACGTATTTTGTTATCGATTACTTAATGTGTATGTACTAAAAATAGATTATACACTTTAATATAAGATTGTGAAGTTTTTCCAAATGCACTGTCGTTATGGCTATACGACAACTCTGTAAAAACTCCAACAACATCAAAACGGCTAATTAACAGAAATATGTAAAGTTCATATTTTTACGCAACTTGATGTCGATTCCTTAGTGTATGTGTACAAAAA
>NW_024394703.1:0-2475 GCF_016617805.1 Bactrocera tryoni
TTTACGACAACTTCAGTAAGATGAAGAAGGTTAATTAACTTAAATATTTGATGTTGATGACTTAAAGCAACTCATTATAGACTGCTTAATGTGTATATAGAAGAAAATCGAATTTATACCTGAATATAAGAATGTCGAATTCTTCCAAATGCATGCCGTTATGGCTTAGTGTCAACTTTAGCAAGATCTAGAAGGTTAATTATCTTAAATATTTGATGTTAATGATTTAAAGCAACTCGATATCGACTGCTTAATGTGTATATACAAGAAAATCGACTTTATACCTGAATATAAGGTGCTCGAATTCTTCCAAATGCACTGCCGTTAGGGCTTTATGTCAACATCAGCAAGATGAAGAAAGTTAGTTATCTTAAGTATTTGATGTTAATGATTTAAAGCAACTCAATATCGACTACTAAATGTGTATATGCAAGAAAATCGACTTTATACCTGAATATAAGATTGTCGAATTCTTCCAAATGCACTGCCGTTATGGCTTTAGGACAACTTCAGTAAGATGGAGAATGTTAATTAACTTAAATATGTTAAATTAGTGATTTAGGGCACCTCAATATCGACTACTTAATGTGTATATACAAGAAAATCGACTTTATACCTGAATATAAGATTGTCGAATTCTTCCAAATGCACTGCCGTTATGGCTTTATGTCAACTTCAGTAAGTTGTAGAAGGTTAATTAACTTAAATATGTTAAATTGGTGATTTAGGGCAACTCAATATCGACTGCTAAAGGTGTATATACAAGAAAATCGACTTTATACCTGAATATGAGATTACCGAATTCTTCCAAATGCACTGCCGTTATGGTTTATGTCAACTTCAGTAAGATGAAGAAGGTAAATTAACTTAAATATGTTAAGCTAATGATTTGAAGCATCTCAATATCGATTGCTAAATGTGTATATACACGAAAATCGACTTTATAACTTAATATAAGATTGTGGAATTCTTCCAAATGCACTGCCGTTATGGCTTTATGTCCATTTCAGTGAGATGAAGAAGGCAAATAAACTTAAATGTGTTAAACTAATGATTTAAAGCAACTCAATATCGATTGCCAAATGTGTCTATACACGAAAATCGACTTAATACCTTAATATAAGATTGTGGAATTCTACCAAATGCACTGCCGTTATGGCTTTATGTCCATTTCAGTGAGATGAAGAAGGCAAATAAACTTAAATATGTTAATCTAATGATTCGAAGCAACTCAATATCGATTGCAAAATGTGAATATACTAGAAAATCGACTTTATACCTTAATATAGGATTGTGGAATTCTTCCAAATGCACTACCGTTATGGCTTTATGTCCACTTCAGTGAGATGAAGAAGGCAAATTATCTTAAATATGTTAAACTAATGATTTAAAGCAACTCAATATCGATTGCCAAATGTGTCTATACACGAAAATCGACTTAATACCTTAATATAAGATTGTGGAATTCTACCAAATGCACTGCCGTTATGGCTTTATGTCAACTTCAGTAAGATGAAGAAGGCAAATTAACTTAAATATGTAAAACTAATGATTTGAAGCAACTCAATATCGATTGCTAAATGTGTATATACACGAAAATCGATTTTATACCTTAATATAAGGATGTGGAATTCTTTCAAATGCACTGCCGTTGTGGCTTCATGTCAACTTCAGTAAGATGAAGAAGGCAAATTAACTTAAATATGTTAAGTTAATGATTTGAAGCAACTCGATATCGATTGCTAAATGTATATATACACGAAAATCGACTTTATACCTTAATATAAAATTGTGGACTTCTTCCAAATGCACTGCCGTTATGGCTTTATGTCCACTTCAATAAGACGGAGAAGGTTAATTAACTTAGATTTGTTAAACTAATGATTTAAAGCAACTCAATATCGATTGCTAAATGTGAATATACAAGATATTCGTCTTTATACCTTAATATAGGATTGTGGAATTCTTCCAAATGCACTGCCGTTATGGCTTTATGTCAACTTAAGTAAGATGAAGAATGCTAATTAATTTAAATAAGTCAAGTAAATGATTAAAAGCAACTCAATATCGATTGCTAAATGTGAATATACAAGAAAATCGACTTTATAATTTAATATAAGATTGTGGAATTTTTCCAAATGCACTGCGGTTATGGCTTTATGTCAACTTCAGTAAGATGAAGAAGGTAAATTAACTTAAATATGTTAAGCTAATGATTTGAAGCATCTCAATATCGATTGCTTAATGTGTATATACACGAAAATCGACTTTATAACTTAATACAAGATTGTGGAATTCTTCCAAATGCACTGCCGTTATGGCTTTATGTCCATTTCAGTGAGATGAAGAAGGCAAATTAACTTATATATGTTAAACTAATGATTTGAAGCAACTCAATATCGACTGCCAAATGTGTCTATACACGAAAATCGACTTTATACCTTAATATAAGATTGTGGAATTCTTCCAAATGCA
>NW_024394704.1:0-4509 GCF_016617805.1 Bactrocera tryoni
TTTTGAGAAAAATCACACGTTTGTTTCAACTTTGTAAACGCCCTAGCGGCTAAAGTATTCGACATAGGCGGGTAAAATAAAGACCACCGGTTAGATAATTTAAAGAGCTTTCAGAAAAACCCTCAACCTATTTTTTATCTCTACCAGGAGCGTGGCAATAATGTTCAAAACAAATGTAGTGTTTTGAGAAAAATCACACGTTTGTTTCAACTTTGTAAACGACCTAGCGGCTAAAGTATTCGAGGCAGGTGGGTCAAATAAATAGCATCGGTTAGATAATTTAAAGAGCTTTCAGGAAAATCCTCAACCTATTTTCTATCTCTACGAGGAGCGTGGCAATAATGTTTACAAACAAATGTAGTGTTTTGAGAAAAATCACATGTTTGTTTCAACTTTGTAAACGCTCTGGCGGCTAAAGTATTCGACGCAGGCAGGTAAAATAAAAAGCATCGTCTAGATAATTTAAAGAGCTTTCAGGAAAACCCTCAATCTATTTTTTATCTCTACCACGAGCGTGACAATAATGTTCACAAACAAATGTAGTGTTTTGAGAAAAATCGCATGTTTGTTTCAACTTTCCAAACGCTCTAGCGGCTAAAGTATTCGACGCAGGCGGGTAAAATAAAGAGCATCGGTTAGATAATTTAAAAGAGCTTTCAGGAAAATACTCAACCTTTTTTTTATCTCTACCAGGAGCGTGGCAATAATGTTCACAAACAAATGTAGTGTTTTCAGAAAAATCACATGTTTGTTTCAACTTTGCAAACGCTCTAGCGGCTAAAGTATTCGACGCAGGTGGGTAAAGTAAAGAGCATCGGTTAGATAATTTAAAGAGCTTTCAGGAAAGCCTTCAACCTATTTCCTATCCTTACCAGGCTTTTGGTTGGCAAACAAATGTAGTGTTTTGAGAAAAATCACATGTTTGTTTCAACTTTGTAAACGCTCTGGCGGCCAAAGTATTCGACATAGGCGGGTAAAATAAAGAGCACCGGTTAGATAATTTAAAGAGCTTTCAGAAAAACCCTCAACCTATTTTTTATCTCTACCAGGAGCGTAACAATAATTTTCACAAACAAATGTAGTGTTTTGAGAAATATCACACGTTTGTTTCAACTTTGCAAACGCTCTAGCGGCTAAAGTATTCGACGCAGGTGGGTAAAATAAAAAGCATCGGTTAGATAATTTAAAGAGCTTTCAGGAAAGCCTTCAACCTATTTCCTATTCTTACCAAAAGCCTGGCAAACAAATGTAGTGTTTTGAGAAAAATCACATGTTTGTTTCAACTTTGTAAACGCTCTGGCGGCTAAACTGTTCGACGCAGGTGGGTCAAATAAATAGCATCGGTTAGATAATTTAAAGATCTTTTAGAAAAGCCCTCAACCTATTTTCTATTCCTACCAGAGCCTGGCAATAGTGCTCACAACAAGTGTAGTGTTTTGAGAAAAATCACATGTTTGTTTCAACTTTGTAAACGCTCTGGCGGCTTAAGTATTCGACATAGGTGGGTCACATAAATAGCATCGGTTAGATAATTTAAAGAGCTTTCAGGATAATCCTCAACCTATTTTCTATTTCTACCAGAAGCGTGGCAATAATGTTCACAAACAAATGTAGTGTTTTGAGAAAAATCACATGTTTGTTTCAGCTTTGCAAACGCCCTAGCGGCTAAAGTATTCGACATAGGTGGGTCAAATAAATAGCATCGGTTAGATAATTGAAAGAGCTTTCAGGAAAATCCTCAAGCTATTTTTATCTCTACCAGGAGCGTGACAATAATGTTCACAAACAAATGTAGTGTTTTGAGAAAAATCGCATGTTTGTTTCAACTTTCCAAACGCTCTAGCGGCTAAAGTATTCGACATAGGTGGGTCAAATAAATAGCATCGGTTAGATAATCTAAAGAGCTTTCAGGAAAATCCTCAAACTATTTTCTATCTCTACCAGGAGCGTGGCAATAATGTTCACAAACAAATGTAGTGTTTTGAGAAAAATCACATGTTTGTTTCAACTTTGCAAACGCTCTAGCGGCTAAAGTATTCGACATAGGTGGGCCATATAAATAGCATCGGTTAGCTAATTTAAAGAGCTTTCAGAAAAGCCCTCAACATATTTTCTATTCCTACCAGGAGCCTGGCAAACAAATGTAGTGTTTTGAGAAAAATCACATGTTTGTTTCAACTTTGTAAACGCTCTAGCGGCTGAAGCATTCGACGTAGGTGGGTCAAATAAATAGCATCGGTTAGATAATTTAAGGATCTTTTAGAAAAGCCCTCAACCTGTTTTCTATCCCTACCAGGAGCGAGGCAATAGTGCTCACAAACAAATGTAGTGTTTTGAGAAAAATCACATGTTTGTTTCAACTTGTAAACGCTCTAGCGGCTAAAGTATTCGACGTAGGTGGGTCAAATAAATAGCATCGGTTGGATAATTTAAGGATCTTTTAGAAAAGCCCTCAACCTATTTTCTATTCCTACCAGGAGTCTGGCAAGAAAATGTAGTGTTTTGAGAAAAATAGCATGTTTGTTTCAACTTTGTAAACGCTCTAGCGGCTAAAGTATTCGACGCAGGTGGGTCAAATAAATAGCATCGGTTGGATAATTTAAGGAGCTTTTAGAAAAGCCTTCAACCTATTTTCTATTCCTACCAGGAGCCTTGCAAACAAATGTAGTGTTTTGAGAAAAATCGCATGTTTGTTTCAACTTTGTAAACGCTGAAGTATTCGACGTCGGTGGGTCAAATAAAGAGCATCGGTTAGATAATTTAAAGAGCTTTCAGGAAAATCCTCAACCTTTTTTTTATCTCTACCAGGAGCGTGGCAATAATGTTCACAAACAAATGCAGTTTTTCAGAAAAATCACATGTTTGTTTCAACTTTGCAAACGCTCTAGCGGCTAAAGTATTCGACGCAGGTGGGTAAAATAAAGAGCATCGGTTAGATAATTTAAAGAGCTTTCAGGAAAGTCTTCAACCTATTTCCTATTCTTTTCAAAAGCCTGGCAAACAAATGTAGTGTTTTGGGAAAAATCACATGTTTGTTTCAACTTTGTAAACGCTCTGGCGGCTAAAGTATTCGACGCAGGCAGGTAAAGTTAAAAGCATCGTCTAGATAATTTAAAGAGCTTTCAGGAAAACCCTCAACCAATTTTTTATCTCTACCAGGAGCGTGACAATAATGTTCACAAACAAATGTAGTGTTTTGAGAAAAATCACATGTTTGTTTCAACTTTGTAAACGCCCTAGCGGCTAAAGTATTCGACATAGGAGGGTAAAATAAAGAGCACCGGTTATATAATTTAAAGAGCTTTCAGAAAAACCCTCAACCTATTTTCTATCTCTACGAGGAGCGTGGCAATAATGTTTACAAACAAATGTAGTGTTTTGAGAAAAATCACATGTTTGTTTCAACTTTGCAAACGCTCTAGCGGCTAAAGTATTCGACGCAGGTGGGTAAAATAAAGAGCATCGGTTAGAAAATTTAAAGAGCTTTCAGGAAAGCCTTCAACCTATTTTCTGTTCTTACCAAAAGCCTGGCAAACAAATGTAGTGTTTTGAGAAAAATCACATGTTTGTTTCAACTTTGTAAACGCTTTAGCGGCTGAAGTATTCGACGAAGGCGGGTCAAATAAATAGCATCGGTTGGATAATTTAAGGAGCTTTTAGAAAAGCCCTCAACCTATTTTCTATTCTTACCAGGAGCTAGGCAAGAAAATGTAGTGTTTTGAGAAAAATCGCATGTTTGTTTCAACTTTGTAAACGCTCTAGCGGCTGAAGTATTCGACGTAGGTGGGTCAAATAAATAGCATCGGTTGGATAATTTAAGGAGCTTTTAGAAAAGCCTTCAACCTATTTTCTATTCCTACCAGGAGCCTGGCAAGAATATGTAGTGTTTTGAGAAAAATCGCATGTTTGTTTCAACTTTGTAAACTTTTGTAGCGTCGGTTGGATAATTTAAGGTGCTTTTAGAAAAGCCCTCAACCTATTTTCTATTCCTACCAGGAGCCTGGCAAGAAAATATAGTGTTTTGAGAAAAATCGCATGTTTGTTTCAACTTTGCAAAGGCTCTAGCGGCTAAAGTCTTCGACGCAGGTGGGTAAAATAAAGAGCATCGGTTATATAATTTAAAGAGCTTTCAGGAAAGTCTTCAACCTATTTCCTATTCTTACCAAAAGCCTGGCAAACAAATGTAGTGTTTTGGGAAAAATCACATGTTTGTTTCAACTTTGTAAACGCTCTGGCGGCTAAAGTATTCAACGCAGGCAGGTAAAGTAAAAAGCATCGTCTAGATAATTTAAAGAGCTTTCAGGAAAACCCTCAACCAATTTTTTATCTCTACCAGGAGCGTGACAATAATGTTCACAAACAAATGTAGTGTTTTGAGAAAAATCACATGTTTGTTTCAACTTTGCAAACGCTCTAGCAGCTAAAGTATTCGACGCAGGTAGGTAAAATAAATAGCATCGGTTAGTTAATTTAAAGAGCTTTTAGAAAAGCCCTCAACTTATTTTCTAT
>NW_024394705.1:0-2006 GCF_016617805.1 Bactrocera tryoni
GATCTAAGGCCATAACGGCAGTGCATTTGGAAGAATTCCGCCTTCTTATATTTAGCTATAAAGTCCATATTCTTGTATATACACATTCAGCAATCAATATTGAGTTTCTTCAAATGATTTTCTTCACTTATTTAAGTTAATTAACCTTCTTCGTCTTACTGAATTGGATAAAAAGCCATAACGGCAGTGCATTTGGAAGAATTCCACCTTTTAATGCTTAGGTATAAAGTCGATATTCTTGTATATACACATTTAGCAATCAATATTGGGTCTCTTCAAATCATTTTCTTCACTTATTTAAGTTAATTAATCTTCTTTATCTTACTGAAGTGCCGATAACGCCATATCGGCAGTTCATTTGGAAGAATTCCACCTTCTTATATTTAGCTATTAAGTCGATATTTTTGTATATACACATTTAGCAATCAATATTGAGTTTCTTCAAATCATTTTCTTCACTTATTTAAGTAACTTAACCTTCTTCCTCTTACTAAAGTGAATATAAAGCCATAACAGCAGTGCATTTGGAAGAATTGCACCTTCTTATATTTAGGTATAAAGTCGATATTCTTGTAAATACACATTTAGCAATCGATATTGAGTTTCTTCAAATCATTTTCTTCACTTATTAAAGTTAATTAACCTTCTTTATCTTACTGAAGTGGATATATGGTCATAACAGCAGTGCATTTGGAAGAATTCCACCTTCTTATATTTTGGTACAAAGTCGATATTCTTGTATATACACATTTTGCAATCAATATTGAGTTTCTTCAAATCATTTTCTTCACTTATTTAAGTTAATTAACATTCTTCATGTTACTGAATTAGATATAAAGCCATAACGGCAGTGCATTTGGAAGAATTCCACCTTCTAATGTTCATATATAAAGTCGATTGTCTTGTATGTACACATTAAGCAATCGATATTGAGTTTCTTCCAATCATTTACTTCACTTATTTAAGTTAATTAACCTTCTTCCTCTTACTGAAGTGGATATAAAGCCATAACAGCATTGCATTTGGAAGAATTCCACCTTCTTATGGTTAGGTATAAAGTCGATATTCTTGTAGATACACATTTAGCAATCGATATTGAGTTTCTTCAAATCATTTTCTTCACTTATTTAAGTTAATTAACCTTCTTTATCTTACTGAAGTGGATATAAAGCCATAACGGCAGTGCATTTGGAAGCATTCCACCTTCTTATGTTTAGGTGTAAAGTCGACATTCTTGAATATACACATTTAGGAATCGATATTGAGTTTCTTCAAATCATTTTCTTCACTTATTTAAGTTAATTAACCTTTTTTATCTTACGGAAGTGGATATAACGCCATAACGGCAGTGCATTTGGAAGAATTCCACCTTCTTATATTTAGCTATAAAGTCCATATTCTTGTATATACACATTCAGCAATCAATATTGAGTTTCTTCAAATAATTTTCTTCACTTATTTAAGTTAATTAACCTTCTTCATCTTACTGAAGTGGATAAAAAGCCATAACGGCAGTGCATTTGGAAGAATTCCACCTTCTTATATTTAGCTATAAAGTCTATATTCTTGTATATACACATTTAGCAATCGATATTGAGATTCTTCAAATCATTTCCTTCACTTATTTAAGTTAATTAACCTACTTCATCTTACTGAAGTGGATATAAAGCCATAACGGCAGTGCATTTGGAACAATTCAACCTTCTTATATTTAGGTATAAAGTCGATATTCTTGTATATACACAGTTAGCAATCGATACTGAGTTTCCTTAAATCTTTTCCTTCACTTATTTAAGTTAATTAACCTACTTCATCTTACTGAAGTGGATATAAAGCCAAAACGGCAGTGCATTTGGAAGACCTCCACCTTCTTATGTTTAGGTATAAAGTCGATATTCTTGTAAATACACATTTAGCAAACGATATTGAGTTTCTTCAAATCATTTGCTTCACTTGTTTAAGTTAATTAACCTACTTCATCTTACTGAAGTGGATATAAAGCCATA
>NW_024394706.1:0-2620 GCF_016617805.1 Bactrocera tryoni
GATTTTCTTGTATATACACATTTAGGAATCGATACTGAGTTGCTTCAAATCGTAAGTTTAACATATTTAAGTTAAATAACATTCTTCATCTTACTGAAGTGGACATAAAGCCATAACGGCAGTGCATTTGGAAGAGTTCCACAATCCTATATTTAGATATAAAGTCGATTTTCTTGTATATACACATTTAGCAATCGATACTGTGTTGCTTCAAATCATTTACTTCACTTATTTTAGTTAATTAACCTTTTTCATCTTACTGAAGTGGACATAAAGCCATAACGGCAGTGCATTTGGAAGAACTCCACAATCTTGTATTTAGACATAAAGTCGAATTTCTTGTATATACACATTAAGCAATCGATACTGAGTTGCTTCAAAACATTTACTTCACTTATTTCAGTTAATTAACGTTCTTCATCTTACTGAAGTGGGCATAAAGCCATTACGGCAGTACATGTGGAAGAATTCCACAATCTTATATTAAGGTATAAAGTCGATTTTCTTGTACATACACATCCAGGAATCGATATTGGGCGGCTTCAAATCATTAGCTTAACATATTTAAGTTAATTAACCTTCTTCATCTTACTGAAGTGGACATAAAGCCATTACGGCAGTACATGTGGAAGAATTCCACAATTTTATATTAAGGTATAAAGTCGAATTTCTTGTATATACACATTAAGCAATCGATAATGAGTTGCTTCAAAACATTTACTTCACTTATTTAAGTTAATTAACGTTCTTCATCTTACCGAAGTGGGCATAAAGCCATTACGGCAGTACATGTGGAAGAATTCCACAATCTTATATTAAGGTATAAAGTCGATTTTCTTGTGCATACATATCCAGGAATCGATATTGGGCGGCTTCAAATCATTAGTTTAACATATTTAAGTTAATTAACCTTCTTCATCTTACTGAAGTGGACATAAAGCTATTACGGCAGTACATGTGGAAGAATTCCACAATCTTATATTAAGGTATAAAGTCGAATTTCTTGTATATACACATTAAGTAATCGATATTGAGTTGCTCCAAATCATAAGTTTAACATATGTAAGTTAATTTACCTTCTTCATCTTACTGAAGTGGACATAAAGCCATAACGGCAGTGCATTTGGAAGAATTCCATAATCTGATTTTTAGATATAAATTCGATTTTCTTGTATATACACATTTATGAATCGATATTGAGTTGCTTCAAATAATTGACCTCACTTATTTAAGTTAGTTAACCTTCCTTATCTTACTGAAGTTGACACAAAGCCATAACGGCAGTGCATTTGGAAGAATTCCATAATCTTATATTTAGATATAAATTCGATTTTCTTGTAAATACACATTTAGGAATCGATATTGAGTTGCTTCAAATCGTTAGTTTAACATATTTAAGGTAATTTACCTTCTTCATCTTACTGAAGTGGACATAAAGCCATAACGGCAGTGCATTTGGAAGAATTCTACAATCCTATATTTAGACATAAAGTCGATTTTCTTGTATATACACAATTAGCAATCGATACTGAGTTGCTTCAAAACATTTACTTCACTTATTTAAGTTAATTAACCTTCTTTATCTTACTGAAATGGACATAAAGCCATTACGGCAGTACATGTGGAGGAATTCCCCAATCTTTTATTAAGGTATAAAGTCGAATTTTTTGTATATACACATTTAGCTATCGATATTGAGTTGTTCCAAATAATTAGTTTAACATATTTAAGTTGATTTACTTTCTTCATCTTACTGAAGTGGACATAAAGCCATAACGGCAGTGCATTTGGAAGAATTCCACAATCTTATATTAAGGTATAAAGTCGATTTTCTTGTATTTAGCAAACGACATTGAGTTGCTTAAA
This sequence comes from Bactrocera tryoni, assembly GCF_016617805.1. Taxonomy (NCBI): domain Eukaryota; kingdom Metazoa; phylum Arthropoda; class Insecta; order Diptera; family Tephritidae; genus Bactrocera; species Bactrocera tryoni. The sequence goes on from NW_024394706.1 coordinate 1,867, forward strand.
ATCATTAGTTTAACAAATTTAAGTTAATTTACCTTCTTCATCTTACTGAAGTGGACATAAAGCCATAACGGCAGTGCATTTGGAAGAATTCCACAATTCTATATTAAGGTATAAAGTCGGTTTTCTTGTATATTCATATTTAGCTATCGATATTGAGTTGCTTCAAATCATTTGTTTAACATATTTAAGCAAATTTACCTTCTTCATCTTACTGAAGTGGAGATAAAGCCATAACGGCAGTGCATTTGGAAGAATTCCACAATCTTATATTTAGACAAAAAGTCAATTTTCTTGTATATACACATTCAGGAATCGATATTGAGTTGCTTCAAATCATTAGTTTAACAAATTTAACTAATTAACCTTCTTCATCTTACTGAAGTGGACATAAAGCCATAACGGCAGTGCATTTGGATAAATTCCACAATCTAATATTTAGATATAAAGTCGATTTTCTGGTATATACACATTTAGGAATCGATAATGAGTTGCTTCAAATCGTTAGTTTAACATATTTAAGTTAATTAACCTTCTTTATCTTACTGAAGTGGACATAAAGCCATAACGGCAGTGCATTTGGAAAAAGTCCACAATCTTATGTTAAGGTATAAAGTCACTTTTCTTGTATATACACATTTAGCAATCGATATTGAGTTGCTTCAAATCATTAGTTTAACATATTTAAGTTAACTAAGCTTCTTCATTTTACTGAAGTTGACATAAAGCCATAACGGCAGTGCATTTGGAAGAATTC
>NW_024394707.1:0-3136 GCF_016617805.1 Bactrocera tryoni
TCAAATAAATAGCATCGGTTAGATAATTTAGGGATCTTTTGGAAAAGTCCTCAACCTATTTTCTATCCCTACCAGGAGCGTGGCAATAGTGTTCACAAACAAATGTAGTGTTTTGAGAAAAATCACATGTTTGTTTCAACTTTGTAAACGCTCTAGCGGCTAAAGTATTCGATGTAGGTGGATCAAATAAATAGCATCGGTTAGATAATTTAGGAGCTTTTAGAAAAGCCCTCAACCTTTTTTTTATTCCTACCAGGAGCGTGACAATAGTGTTCGCAAACAAATGTAGTGTTTTGAGAAAAATCACATGTTTGTTTCAACTTTGTAAACGCTCTAGCGTTTAAAGTGTTTGACGTAGTTGGGTCAAATAAATAGCATCGGTTAGATAATTTAAGGAGCCTTAAGAAAAGCCCTCAACTTATTCTATATCCCTACCACATGTTTGTTTCAACTTTGTAAACGCTCTAGCGTTTAAAGTGTTTGACGTAGTTCGGTCAAATAAATAGCATCGGTTAGATAATTTAAGGAGCCTTAAGAAAAGCCCTCAACTTATTCTCTATCCCTACCAGGAGCGTGACAATAGCGTTCAAAAACAAGTGTAGTGTTTTGAGAAAAATCACATGTTTGTTTCAACTTTGTAAACGCTCTAGCGGCTAAAGTATTCGACATAGGTGGGTCAAATAAAATAGCATCGGTTAGATAATTTGAAGAGCTTTCAGGAAAAACCTCAGCCTATTTTCTATCTCTACCAGGAGCGTGGCAATAATGTTCACAAACAAATGTAGTGTTTTGAGAAAAATCACATGTTTGTTTCAAATTTGCAAACGCTCTAGCGGCTAAAGTGTTCGACGCAGGTGGGTAAAGTAAAGAGCATCGGTTAGATAATTAAAAGAGCTTTCAGGAAAGCCTTCAAGCTATTTTCTATTCCTACCAGGCGCCTTGCAAACAAATGTAGTGTTTTGAGAAAAATCACATGTTTGTTTCAACTTTGTAAACGCTCTAGCGGCTAAAGTATTCGATGTAGGTGGGTCAAATAAACAGCATCGGTTAGAAAATTTAAGGAGCTTTTAGAAAAGCCCTCAACCATTTTTTTTATCCCTACCAGGAGCGTGGCAATAGTGTTCACAAACAAATGTAGTGTTTTGAGAAAAATCACATGTTTGTTTCAACTTTACAAACGCTCTAGCGGCTAAAGTATTCGACGCAGGTGGGTAAAGTAAAAAGCATCGGTTAGATAATTTAAAGAGCTTTCAGGAAAGCCTTCAAGCTATTTTCTATTCCTACCAGGAGCCTTGCAAACAAATGTAGTGTTTTGAGAAAAATCACATGTTTGTTTCAACTTTGTAAACGCTCTAGCGGCTAAAGTATTCGACGCAGGCGGGTAAAATAAAGAGCATCGGTTAGATAATTTAAAGAGCTTTCAGGAAAAACCTCAACCTTTTTTTTATCTCTACCAGGAGCGTGGCAATAATGTTCACAAACAAATGTAGTGTTTTGAGAAAAATCACATGTTTGTTTCAACTTTGCAAACGCTCTAGCGGCTAAAGTATTCGACGCAGGTGGGTCAAATAAATAGCATCGGTTGGATAATTTAAGGAGCTTTTAGAAAAGCCCTCAACCTATTTTCTATTCTTACCAGGAGCCCGGCAAACAAATGTAGTGTTTTGAGAAAAATCACATGTTTGTTTCAACTTTGTAAACGCTGTGGCGGCTAAAGTATTCGACGCAGGCGGGTAAAATAAATAGCATCGGTTAGATAATTTAAAGAGCTTTCAGGAAAGCCTTCAACCTATTTTCTATTCTTACCAGGAGCCTTGCAAAGAAATGTAGTGTTTTGAGAAAAATCACATGTTTGTTTCAACTTTGTAAACCCTCTGGCGGCTAAAGTATTCGACGCAGTCGGGTAAAATAAAGAGCATCGGTTAGATAGTTTAAAGAGCTTTCAGGAAAACCCTCAACCTATTTTTTATCTCTACCAGGAGCGTGACACTAATGTTCACAAACAAATGTAGTGTTTTGAGAAAAATCACATGTTTGTTTCAACTTTGTAAACGCTCTAGCGGCTGAAGTATTCGACGCAGGTGGGTCAAATAGATAGCATCGGTTGGATAATTTAAGGAGCTTTTAGAAAAGCCCTCAACCTATTTTCTATTCCTACCAGGAGCCTGGCAAACAAATGTAGTGTTTTGAGAAAAAGCGCATGTTTGTTTCAACTTTGTAAACGCTCTAGCGGCTGAAGTATTCGACGTAGGTGGGTCAAATAAATAGCATCGGTTTGATAATTTAAGGAGCTTTTAGAAAAGCCTTCAACCTTTTTCCTATTCCTACCAAAAGCCTGGCAAACAAATGTAGTGTTTTGAGAAAAATCACATGTTTGTTTCAATTTTGTAAACGCTCTAGCGGCTAAACTGTTCGACGCAGGTGGGTAAAATAAAGAGCATCGGTTAGATAATTTAAAATGCTTTCAGGAAAGCCTTCAACCTATTTTCTGTTCCTACCAGGAGCCTTGCAAACAAATGTAGTGTTTTGAGAAAAATCACATGTTATGTTTCAACTTTGCAAACGCCATAGCGGCTAAAGTATTCGACGCAGGTGGGTAAAGTAAAGAGCATCGGTTAGATAATTGAAAGAGCTTTCAGGAAAGCCTTCAACCTATTTTCTATTCCTACCAGGAGCCTTGCAAACAAATGTAGTGGTTTGAGAAAAATCGCATGTTTGTTTCAACTTTCCAAACGCTCTGGCGGCTAAAGTATTCGACGCAGGTGGGTCAAATAAATAGCATCGGTTAGATAATTTGAAGAGCTTTCAGGAAAAACCTCAGCCTATTTTCTATCTCTACCAGGAGCGTGGCAATAATGTTCACAAACAAATGTAGTGTTTTGAGAAAAATCACATGTATGTTTCAACTTTGCAAACGCTCTAGCGGCTAAAGCATTCGACGCAGGTGGGTAAAGTAAAGAGCATCGTTTAGATAATTTAAAGAGCTTTCAGGAAAGTCTTCAACCTATTTTCTATTCCTACCAGGAGCCTTGCAAACAAATGTAGTGTTTTGAGAAAAATCACATGTTTGTTTCAACTTTGTAAACGCTCTGGCGGCTAAAGTATTCGACGCAGGCGGGTTAAATAAAGAGCATCG
>NW_024394708.1:0-5969 GCF_016617805.1 Bactrocera tryoni
AATATTTAGGTATAAAGTCATTTTTCTTGTATATGCACATTTAGTTATAGATATTGAGTTGCTTAAAATCATTAACTTCACATATTTAAGTTAATTAACTTTCTTAATTTTACTGAAGTTGACATAAAGCCATAATTGCAGTGCATTTGGAAGAATTTCACAATCTTATATTTAGGTATAAAGTCGATTTTCTTGTATATACGCATTTAGCAATCGACATGGAGTTGCTTCAGATCATTAACTTCAGATATTTAAGTTAACTAACTTTCTTAATTTTACTGAAGTTGACATAAAGCCATAATTGCAGTGCATTTGGAAGAATTTCACAATTTTACATTTAGGTATAAAGTCGATTTTCTTGTATATACGCATTTAGCAATTGGCACGGAGTTGCCTCAAATCAATAACTTCACATATTTAACTTAATTAACTTTCTTCATCTCACTGAAGTTGACATAAAACCATATCGGCAGTGCGTTTGGAAGAATTTCACAATTTTATATTTAGGTGTAAAGTCGATTTTCTTGTTTATACACATTTAGCAATCGATATTGAGTTGCTTCAGATCATTAACTTCACATAGTTGAGTTAATTAACCTTTCTCATCTTACTGAAGTTGACATGACTATAGCGTCAGTGCATTTGCAAGAAACCCAAAATCTTATATATAGGTATAAATTCGATTTTCTTGTATATACGCATTTAGCAATATACATTGAGTTGCTCCAATCATTAACTTCACATATTTAAGTTAATTAACCTTCTTCATCTCACTGAAGTTGACAAAAAGCCATAACGGCAGTGCATTTGCAAGAAGTGCAAAATTTTATATTTAGGTATAAATTCGACTTTCTTGTATATACGCATTTAGCAATCGACATGGAGTTGCTTCAGATCATTAACTTCAGATATTTAAGTTAATTAACTTTCTTAATTTTATTGAAGTTGACATAAAGCCATAATTGCAGTGCATTTGGAAGAATCTCACAATTTTATATTTAGGTATAAAGTCGATTTTCTTGTATATACGCATTTAGCAATTGGCACGGAGTTGCCCCAAATCAATAACTTCACATATTTAACTTAATTAACCTTCTTCATCTCACTGAAGTTGACATAAATCCATAATGCCAGTGCATTTGGATGAATTCCGTAATCTCATATTTAGGTATAAAGTCGATTTTCTTGTGTATACACATTTTTGATTAACCGTTTTCATCTCACTGAAGTTGACATAAATCCATAACGCCAGTGCATTTGGAAGAGTTTCACAATCTCATATTTAGGTATAGAGTCGATTTTCTTGTGTATACACATTTTTGATTAACCGTTTTAATTTTATTAAAGTTGATAAAAAGCCATAACGGCAGTGCATTTGCAAGAAGGGCAAAATCTTATATTTAGGTATAAATTCGATTTTCTTATATATACGCATTTAGCAATCGACATGGAGTTGCTTCAGATCATTAATTTCACATATTTAACTTAATTAACTTTCTTAATTTTACTGAAGTTGACATAAGGCCATAATTGCAGTGCATTTGGAAGAATTTCACAATGTTATATTTAGGTATAAAGTCGAATTTCTTGTATATACGCATTTAGCAATTGGCATGGAGTTGCTCCAAATCAATAACTTCACATATTTAACTTAATTAACCTTCTTCATCTCACTGAAGTTGATATAAATCCATAATGCCTGTGCATTTGGATGAATTCCATAATCTCATATTTAGGTATAAAGTCGATTTTCTTGTGTATACACATTTTTGATTAACCGTTTTCATCTCACTGAAGTTGACATAAAGCCATAACTGCAGTGCATTTGGATGAATTCCATAATCTCATATTTAGGTATAGAGTCGATTTTCTTGAATATACGCATTTAACAATCGATGTTGAGTTGGTTCAAATCATTAAATCATTAAGTTAATTAACCTTCTTCATCTCACTGAAGTTGACATAAAACCATAACGGCAGTGCATTTGCAAGAACTCCGCAAAATAATATTTAGGTATAAAGTCATTTTTCTTGTACATACACATTAAGTTATAGATATGGAGTTGCTTAAAATCATTAACTTCACATATTTAAGTTAATTAACCTTCTTCATTTTACTGAAGTTGATAAAAAGCCATAACGGCAGTGCATCTTATATTTAGGTATAAATTCGATTTTCTTGTATATACACATTTAGCAATCGACATGGAGCTGCTTCAGATCATTAACTTCACATATTTAAATTAATTAGCCTTCTTCATCTCACTGAAGTTGACATAAAACCATATCGGCAGTGCGTTTGGAAGAATTTCTCAATTTTATATTTAGGTATAAAGTCGATTTTCTTCTATATACGCAATTAGCAATCGACATGGAGTTGCTTCAGATCACTAACTTCACATAGTTAAGTTAATTAGCCTTCTTCATCTCACTGAAGTTGACATAAATCCATATCGGCAGTGCGTTTGGAAGAATTTCTCAATTTTATATTTAGGTATAAAGTCGATTTTCTTGTATATACACAATTAGCAATCGATATTGAGTTGCTTCAGATCATTAACTTCACATAGTTAAGTTAATTAACGTTTCTCATCTTACTGAAGTTGACATGACTATAACGTCAGTGCATTTGCAAGAAACCCAAAATCTTATATTTAGGTATAAATTCGATTTTCTTGTATATACGCATTTAGCAATCGACATGGATTTGCTTTAGATCATTAACTTCACATATTTAAGTTAATTAACTTTCTTAATTTTACTGAAGTTGACATAAAGCCATAATTGCAGTGCATTTGGAAAAATTTCACAATCTTGTATTTAGGTATAAAGTCGATTTTCTTGTATATACGCATTTAGCAATTGGCATGGAGTTGCTCCAAATCAATAACTTCACATATTTGAGTTAATTAACCTTCTTCATCTTACTGAAGTTGACATAAATCCATAACGCCAGTGCATTTGGAAGAATTTCACAATCTCACATTTAGGTATAGAGTGGATTTTCTTGTGTATACACATTTTTGATTCACCTTTTTCATTTTACTGAAGTTGACAAAAAGCCATATCGGCAGTGCATTTGCAAGAAGTGCAAAATCTTATATTTAGGTAAAAATTCGATTTTCTTGTATATACACATTTAGCAATCGACATGGAGTTGCTTCAGATCATTAACTTCACATATTTAAGTTAATTAGCCTTTTTCATCTCACTGAAGTTGACATAAAACCATATCGGCAGTACGTTTGGAAGAAGTTCACAATTTTATATTTAGGTATAAAGTCGATTTTCTTCTATATACGCATTTAGCAATCGACATGGAGTTGCTTCAGAATATTAACTTCACATATTTAAGTTAATTAGCCTTCTTCATCTCACTGAAGTTGACATAAAACCATATCGGCAGTGCGTTTGGAAGAATTTCTCAATTTTATATTTAGGTATAAAGTCGATTTTCTTCTATATACGCATTTAGCAATCGACATGGAGTTGCTTCAGATCATTAACTTCACATATTTAAGTTAATTAACCTTCTTCATCTCACTGAAGTTGACATAAAACCATATCGGCAGTGCGTTTGGAAGAATTTCACAATTTTATATTTAGGTATAAATTCGATTTTGTTCTATATACGCATTTAGCAATCGACATGGAGTTGCTTCAGATCATTAACTTCACATATTTAAGTTAATTAACCTTCTTCATCTCACTGAAGTTGACATAAAACCATATCGGCAGTGCGTTTGGAAGAATTTCACAATCTAATAATTAGGTATAAAGTCGATTTTCTTGTGTATACACATTTTTGATTAACCGTTTTCATTTTATTGAAGTTGACAAAAAGCCATAACGGCAGCGCATTTGCAAGAAGTGCAAAATCTTATATTTAGGTACAAATTAGATTTTCTTGTATATACGCATTTAGCAATCGACATGGATTTGCTTCAGATCATTAACTTCACATATTTAAGTTAATTAACCTTCTTCATCTCACTGAAGTGCGTTTGGAAGAATTTCACAATCTTATATTTAGGTATAAAGTCGATTTTCTTGTGTATACACATTTTTGATTAACCGTTTTCATTTTATTGAAGTTGATAAAAAGCCATAACGGCAGTGCATTTGGATGAATCTCATATTTAGGTATAGAGCCGATTTTCTTGAAAATGCGCATTTAAAAATCGATATTGAGTTGGTTCAAATCATTGAATCATTAAGTTAATTAACCTTCTTCATCTCACTGAAGTTGACATAAAACCATAACGGCAGAGAATTTGGAAGAACTCCGCAATCTAATATTTAGGTATAAAGTCATTTTTCTTGTATATACACATTAAGTTATAGATATTGAGTTGCTTAAAATCATTAACTTCACATATTTAAGTTAATTAACTTTCTTAATTTTACTGAAGTTGACATAAAGCCATAACGGCTGTGCATTCGGAAGAATTTCACAATCTTATATTTAGGTATAAAATCGATTTTCTTGTATATACGCATTTAGCAATATACATTGAGTTGCTCCAAATCATTAACTTCACATATTTAAGTTAATTAACCTTCTTCATCTCACTGAAGTTGACAAAAAGCCATAACGGCAGTGCATTTGCAAGAAGTGCAAAATCTTATATTTAGGTATAAATCCGATTTTGTTGTATATAGGCATTTAGCAATCGACATGGAGTTGCTTCAGATCATTAACTTCACATATTTAAGTTAACTAACCTTCTTCATCTTACTGAAGTTGACATAAATCCATAACGCCAGGGCATTTGGAAGAGTTTCACAATCTCACATTTAGGTATAAAGTCGATTTTCTTGTGTATACACAGTTTTGATTAACCGTTTTCATTTTATTGAAGTTGATAAAAAGCCATAACGGCAGCGCATTTGCAAGAAGTGCAAAATCTTATATTTTGGTATAAATTAGATTTTCTTGTATATACGCATTTAGAAATCGACATGGATTTGCTTCAGATCATTAACTTCACATATTTAAGTTAATTAACTTTCTTCATTTTACTGAAGTTGACATAAAGCCATAATTGCAGTGCATTTGGAAAAATTTCACAACCTTGTATTTAGGTATAAAGTCGATTTTCTTGTATATACGCATTTAGCAATTGGCATGGAGTTGCTCCAAATCAATAACTTCACATATTTAACTTAATTAACCCTCTTCATCTCACTGAAGTTGACATAAATCCATAATGCCAGTGCATTTGGATGAATTCCATAATCTCATATTTAGGTATAAAGTCGATTTTCTTGTGTATACACATTTCTGATTAACCGTTTTCATCTCACTGAAGTTGACATAAAGCCATAACTGCAGTGCATTTGGATAAATTTCATAATCTCATATTTAGGTATAGAGCCGATTTTCTTGAAAATACGCATTTAACAATCGATATTGAGTTGGTTCAAATCATTGAATCATTAAGTTAATTAACCTTCTTCATCTCACTGAAGTTGTCATAAAACCATAACGGCAGAGAATTTGGAAGAACTCCGCAATCTAATATTTAGGTATAAAGTCATTTTTCTTGTATATACACATTTAGTTATAGATATTGAGTTGCTTAAAATCATTAACTTCACATATTTAAGTTAACTAACTTTCTTAATTTTACTAAAGTTGACATAAAGCCATAACGGCCGTGCATTTGGAAGAATTTCACAATCTTATATTTAGGTATAAATTCGATTTTCTTGTATATACGCATTTAGCAATCGACATGGAGTTGCTTCAAATCATTAACTTGACATAATTTAGTTAACTCATTTCCTTCGTCTTATTGAAGTTGGCCTAACGCCTTAACTGTAGTGCATTTGGAAGAATTCCACAATCTCATATTTAGGTATAAAGTCGAGTTTCTTGAATATTCGCATTTAGCAATCGATATTGAGTTGGTTCAAATCATTAGCTTCACATATTTAAGTTAATTAACTTTCTTCATCTTACTGAA
>NW_024394709.1:0-11376 GCF_016617805.1 Bactrocera tryoni
ATTAAAGTTAATTAACCGTCACCACCTTACTTAAGTTGGCATAAAGCCAAAACGGCAGTGCATTTGGAAAAAATTCCATAATTTTACATTTAGGTATAAAACGGACTCTCTTGCATGTAAACATTTAAAAGTCCATATCAAGTTGTTTCAAATTATAAAATTCACATATTAATGTTAATTAACTTTCTTCATCTTACTGAAGTTGGCAAAAAGCCAAAACAGCAGTGCATTTGGAAAATTTCACAATTTTACCTTTAGGTATAAATCCGATTTTCTTGCATGTACACATTTAGAAATCCATATAAAGTTACCTCAATTCATTAGCTTAACATATTAAAGTTAATTAAACCTCACCATCTTACTCAAGTTGACATAAGACCATAACGGCAGTGCATTTGGAAAAATTCCACAATTTTACCTTTGGGTATAAAACCGACTTCCGTGCATGTACACATTTAGAAATCCATATAAAGTTGTTTCAAATTATTAAATTCACATATTAAAGTTAATTAACTTTCTTCATCTTACAGAAGTTGGCATAAAGCCAAAACGGCAGTGCATTTGGAAAAATTCCACAATTTTACATTTAGGTGTAAAACCGATTTTCTGGCATGTACATATTTGGAAATCCATATCAAGTTGCTTCAAATTAATAAATTCGCCTATTGAAGTTAACATAAAGCCATTACGGTAGTGCATTTGGAAAAGTTCCACAATTTTACATTTAGGTATAAAACCGATATTCTGGCATGTACACATTAAGAAATCCATATTTAGTTGCTTCAAATAATTAGCATCACACATTACAGTTAATTAATCCTCACAATCTTACTCCAGTTGACATAAGACCATAACGGTAGTGCATTTGGAAAAATTCCACAAATTTACATTTAGGTATAAAACCGATATTCTGGCATGTACACTTTAAGAAATCCATATCAAGGTGTTTTAAATTATTATATTCACATATTAAAGTTAATTAACTTTTTTCATCTTGCTAAAGTTGGCATAAAGCCAAAACGGCAGTGCATTTGGAAAAATTCCACAACTTTACATTTCGGTATAAAACCGATTTTCTGGCAAGTACACATTTAGAAATCCACATCAAATAGCTTCAAATCATTAGCTTCACATATTAAAGTTAATTTACTTTCTTCCTCTTACTAAAGTTGGCATAAAGCCATTACGGTAGTGCATTTGGAAAAGTTCCACAATTTTACATTTAGGTATAAAACCGATATTCTGGCATGTACACATTAAGAAATCCATATCTAGTTGCTTCAAATAATTAGCTTCACACATTAAAGTTAATTAATCCTCATCATTTTACTCCAGTTGACATAAGACCATAACGGCAGTGCATTTGGAAAAATTCCACAATTTTGCATTTAGGTATAAAACTGATTTTCTGGCATGTACACTTTAAGAAAGCCATATCAAGTTGTTTCAAATTATTAAATTCACATATTAAAGTTAATTAACTTTCTTCATATTACAGAAGTTAGCATAAAGCCAAAACGGCACTGCATTTGGAAAAATTCCACAATATTACGTTTCGGCATAAAACCGATTTTGTGAAATGTAGACATTTAGAAATCCATATCAAGTTGTTTCAAATTATTAGCTTCACATATTAAAGTTAATTAACTTTCTTCATCTTACTAAAATTGCCATAAAGCCATAACGGTAGTGCATTTGGAAAAATTCCACAAATTTACATTTAGGTATAAAACCGATATTCTGGCATGTACACTTTTAGAAATCCATATCAAGTTGTTTCAAATTATTAAATTCACATATCTAAGTTAATTAATCTTCTTCATCTTACTGAAGTTGGCATAAACTCATAACGGCAGAGCAATTGGAAAAATTCCACAATTTTACATTTAGGTATAAAGACGGTTTTTCTGCATTTAAGCATTAAGCAATCCATTTCGAGTTGATTCAAGTCATTAGCTTAACATATTAAAGTTCATTAACTTTCTTCATCTTACTAAAATTGCCATAAAACCAAAACGGCAGTGCATTTGGAAAAAATTCCATAATTTTATATTTAGGTATAAAACCGATTTTCTTGCATGCACACATTTAGAAATCCATATCAAGTTGCTCCAAATCATTAGCTTAACATATTAAAGTTCTTTAACTTTCTTCATCTTATTAAAGTTGGCAAAAAGCCATAAGGGTAGTGCGTTTGGAAAAATTCCACAATTTTACATTTAGGTAGAAAACCGACTTTCGTGCATGTACACATTTAGAAATCCATATCAAGTTGTTTCAAATTATTAAATTCACATATTAAAGTAAATTAACCTTCTCCATTTTACTGAAGTTGGCATAAAGCAAAAACAGCAGTGCATTTGGAAAAATTCCACAATTTTACATTTCGGTATAAAACCGATTTTTGGCATGTACACATTTACAGATCCATATCAAATTGCTTCAAATCATAAGCTTAACATATTAAAGTTAATTAACTTTCTTCATCTTACTAAAATTGCCATAAAGCCATAAAGGTAGTGCATTTGGAAAAATTCCACAAATTTACATTTAGGTATAAAACCGATATTCTGGCATGTACACTTTTAGAAATCCATATCAAGTTGTTTCAAATTATTAAATTCACATATCTAAGTTAATTAATCTTCTTCATCTTACTGAAGTTGGCATAAAGCCATACCGGCAGAGCAATTGGAAAAATTCCACAATTTTACATTTAGGTATAAAACCGATTTTCTGGCAGGTACACATTTAGAAATCCATATAAAGTTGTTTCAAATTATTAAATTCACATATTAAAGTTAATTAACTTTCTTCATCTTACAGAAGTTGGCATAAGGCCAAAACGGCAGTGCATTTGGAAAAATTCCACAATGTACATTTAGGTATAAAACCGATTTTCTGGCATGTACACTTTTAGAAATCCATATAAGTTGCTTCAAATCATTAGCTTCACATATTAAAGTTAATTAACTTTATTCATCTTATTAAAGTTGGCATAAAGCCATAACGGCAGTGCATTTGGAAAAATTCCTCAATTTTACATTTAGGTATAAAACCGATATTCTGGCATGTACACTTTTAGAAATCCATATAAAGTTGTTTCAAATTATTAAATTCACATATTAAAGTTAATTAACTTTCTTCATCTTAAAGAAGTTGGCATAAGGCCAAAACGGCAGTGCATTTGTAAAAATTCCGCAATTTTATATTTAGGTATAAAACCGACTTTCTTGCATGTACACATTTAGAAATACACATCAAGTTGCTACAAATTATTAAATTCACATATTAAAGTTAATTAACTTTCTTCATCTTACAGAAGTTGGCATAAAGCCAAAACGGCAGTGCATTTGGAAAAATTCCACAATTTTACATTTAGGTGTAAAACCGATTTTCTGGCATGTACATATTTAGAAATCCATATCAAGTTGCTTCAAATTAATAAATTCGCCTATTGAAGTTAACTTATCTTCTTCATCTTACTGAAGTTGGCATAAAGCCATAACAACAGTGCATTTGGAAAAATTCTACAATTTTACATTTAGGTATAAAACCGGTTTTCCTGCATTTAAACATTAAGCAATACATTTCGAGTTGATTCAAGTCATTATCGTCACATATTAAAGTAAATTAACCTTCTCCATTTTACTGAAGTTGGCATAAAGCCAAAACGGCAGTGCATTTGAAAAAATTCCAGAATTTTACATTTAGGTATAAAACCGATATTCTAGCATGTACTCATTTAGAAATCCATATAAAGTTGTTTCAAATTATTAAATTCACATATTAATGTTAATTAACTTTCTTCATCTTACAGAAGTTGGCATAAAGCCATAACGGCAGTGCATTTGGAAAAATTCTACAATTTTACATTTAGGTATAAAACCGATATTCTGGCATGTACACATTAAGAAATCCATATCTAGTTGCTTCAAATAATTAGCTTCACACATTAAAGTTAATTAATCCTCACCATTTTACTCCAGTTGACATAAGACCATAACGGCAGTGCATTTGGGAAAATTCCACAATTTTGCATTTAGGTATAAAACTGATTTTCTGGCATATACACTTTAAGAAAGCCATATCAAGTTGTTTCAAATTATTAAATTCACATATTAAAGTTAATTAACTTTCTTCATATTACAGAAGTTAGCATAAAGCCAAAACGGCACTGCATTTGGAAAAATTCCACAATATTACGTTTCGGCATAAAACCGATTTTGTGAAATGTAGACATTTAGAAATCCATATCAAGTTGTTTCAAATTATTAGCTTCACATATTAAAGTTAATTAACTTTCTTCATCTTATTAAAATTTCCATAAAGCCATAACGGTAGTGCATTTGGAAAAATTCCACAAATTTACATTTAGGTACAAAACCGATATTCTGGCATGTACACTTTTAGAAATCCATATCAAGTTGTTTCAAATTATTAAATTCACATATTAAAGTTAATTAATCTTCTTCATCTTACTGAAGTTGGCATAAACTCATAACGGCAGAGCAATTGGAAAAATTCCACAATTTTACATTTAGGTATAAAACCGGTTTTCCTGCATTTAAACATTAAGCAATCCATTTCGAGTTGATTCAAGTCATTAGCTTAACATATTAAAGTTAATTAACTTTCTTCATCTTACTAAAATTGTCATAAAGCCATAAAGGTAGTGCATTTGGAAAAATTCCACAAATTTACATTTAGGTATAAAACCGATATTCTGGCATGTACACTTTTAGAAATCCATATCAAGTTGTTTCAAATTATTAAATTCACATATCTAAGTTAATTAATCTTCTTCATCTTACTGAAGTTGGCATAAACTCATAACGGCAGAGCAATTGGAAAAATTCCACAATTTTACATTTAGGTATAAAGACGGTTTTTCTGCATTTAAACATTAAGCAATCCATTTCGAGTTGATTCAAGTCATTAGCTTAACATATTAAAGTTAATTAACTTTCTTCATCTTACTAAAATTGTCATAAAGCCATAAAGGTAGTGCATTTGGAAAAATTCCACAAATTTACATTTAGGTATAAAACCGATATTCTGGCATGTACACTTTTAGAAATCCATATCAAGTTGTTTCAAATTATTAAATTCACATATCTAAGTTAATTAATCTTCTTCATCTTACTGAAGTTGGCATAAACTCATAACGGCAGAGCAATTGGAAAAATTCCACAATTTTACATTTAGGTATAAAACCGGTTTTCCTGCATTTAAACATTAAGCAATCCATTTCGAGTTGATTCAAGTCATTATCGTCACATATTAAAGTAAATTAACCTTCTCCATCTTACTGAAGTTGGCATAAAGCCATACCGGCAGAGCAATTGGAAAAATTCCACAATTTTACATTTAGGTATAAAACCGATTTTCTGGCATGTACACTTTTAGAAATCCAGATCAAGTTGTTCAAATTAAAAAATTCACATATTAAAGTTAATTAATCTTCTTCATCTTACTGAAATTGGCATAAAGGCAGTGCATTTGGAAAAATTCCACAATTTTATATTTAGGTGTAAAACCGATATTCTGGCATGTTCACTTTTAGAAATCCATATCAACTTGTTTCAAATTATTAAATTCACATATTAAAGTTAATTAACTTTCTTTATCTTACTAAATTTGGCATAAAGCCAAAACGGCAGTGTATTTGGAAAAATTCCACAATTTTACATTTAGGTATAAAACCGATTTTCTGGCAAGTACACATTTAGAAATCCACATCAAATAGCTTCAAATCATTAGCTTCACATATTAAAGTTAATTAACTTTCTTCATATTACTAAAGTTGGCATAAAGCCAAAACGGTATTGCATTTGGAAAAATTCCACAACTTTACATTTAGGTATAAAACCGATATTCTGGCATGTATACTTTAAGAAATCCATATCAAAGTGTTTTAAATTATTATATTCACATATTAAAGTTAATTAACTTTTTTCATCTTGCTAAAGTTGGCATAAAGCCAAAACGGCAGTGCATTTGGAAAAATTCCACAACTTTACATTTCGGTATAAAACCGATTTTCTGGCAAGTACACATTTAGAAATCCACATCAAATAGCTTCAAATCATTAGCTTCACATATTAAAGTTAATTAACTTTCTTCCTCTTACTAAAGTTGGCATAAAGCCATTACGGTAGTGCATTTGGAAAAGTTCCACAATTTTACATTTAGGTATAAAACCGATATTCTGGCATGTACACATTAAGAAATCCATATCTAGTTGCTTCAAATAATTAGCTTCACACATTAAAGTTAATTAATCCTCACCATTTTACTCCAGTTGACATAAGACCATAACGGCAGTGCATTTGGAAAAATTCCACAATTTTACATTTAGGTATAAAACTGATTTTCTGGCATGTACACTTTAAGAAAGCCATATCAAGTTGTTTCAAATTATTAAATTCACATATTAAAGTTAATTAACTTTCTTCATATTACAGAAGTTGGCAAAAAGCCAAAACGGCAGTGCATTTGGAAAAATTCCACAATATTACATTTAGGTATAAAACCGATTTTCTGGTATGTGCGCATTTAGAAATACATACCCAGTTTCTTCAAATCATTAGCTTTACATATTAATAATTAATTAACTTTCTTCATCTTACTAAAGTTGGCATAAAGCCATAACAGTAGTGCATTTGGAAAAGTTCCCCAATTTTACATTTAGATATAAAACCGATATTCTGCATGTACACATTTAGAAATCCATATCAAGTTGCTTCAAATCATTAGCTTCACATATTAAAGGTAAATAGCCTTCTCCATCTTACAAAAGTTGGCATAAAGCCAAAACGGCAGTGCATTTGGAAAATTCCAGAATTTTACATTTAGGTATAAAACCGACTTTCTTGCATGTACACGGTTAGAAATCCATATCAAGTTGCTTCAAATCAGTAGCTTCACATATTAAAGTTAATTAACCCTCACCATCTTACTGAAGTTAGCATAAAGCCAAAACGGCAGTGCATTTGGAAAAATTCTAGAATTTTACATTTAGGTATAAAACTGATTTTCTTGCATATACACGTTTAGATACCCATATCAAGTTGCTTCAAATCAGTAGCTTCACATATTAAAGTTAATTAACCTTCTTCATCTTACTGAAGTTGACATAAAGCCAAAACGGCAGTGCATTTGAAAAAATTCTAGAATTTTACATTTAGGTATAAAACTGATTTTCTTGCAGATACACGTTAAGAAATCCATATCAAGTTGCTTCAAATCAGTAGCTTTACATATTAAAGTTAATTAACCTTCTTCATCTTACTGAAGTTGACATAAAGCCAAAACGGCAGTGCATTTGAAAAAATTCTAGAATTTTACATTTAGGTATAAAACCGACTTTCTTGCATATACACATTTAGAAATTCATATCAAGTTGCTTCAAATCAGTAGCTTCACATATTAAAGTTAATTAACACTCTACATCTCACTCAAGTTGACATAATACTATAACGGTAGTGCATTTGGAAAAATTCTACAATTTTACATTTAGGTAGAAAACCGATTTTCTTGGATGTACACATTTAGAAATCCATATCAAGTTGCTTCAAATCAGTAGCTTCACATATTAAAGTTAATTAACCTTCTTCATCTTACTGAAGTTGACATAAAGCAAAACGGCAGTGCATTTGGAAAAATTCTAGAATTTTACATTTAGGTATAAAACTGATTTTCTTGCATGTACACGGTTAGAAATCCATATCAAGTTGCTTCAAATCAGTAGCTTCACATATTAAAGTTAATTAACCTTCTTCATCTTACTGAAGTTGACATAAAGCAAAATGGCAGTGCATTTGGAAATTTCCAGAATTTTGCATTTATGTATAAAACCGATTTCCTTGCATGTACATTTTTAGAAATCCACAACGAATTGCTTCAAAGCATTAGCTTCACATATTAAAGTTAATTAACCCTCACAATCTTACTGAAGTTTGCATAAAGCCAAAACGGCAGTGCATTTGGAAAAATTCTAGAATTTTACATTTAGGTATAAAACCGATTTTCTTGCATATACACATTTAGAAATCCATATCAAGTTGCTTGAAATCATTAGCTTCACATATTAAAGTTAAATAGCCTTCTCCATCTTACTGAAGATAACATAAAGCCAAAACGGCTGTGCATTTGGAAAATTCCAGAATTTTACATTTAGGTATAAAACCGACTTTCTTGCATGTACACATTTAGAAATCCATATCAAGTTGCCTCAAATCATTAACTTTACATATTAAAGTTAATCAACCTTCGTCATCTTACTGAAGTTAACATAAAGCCAAAACGGCATTGCATTTGGAAATTTCCAGAATTTTACATTGAGGCATAAAACCGATTTCCTTGCATGTACACATTTAAAAATCCACAAAGAAATGCTTCAAAGCATTAGCTTCACATATTAAAGTTAATTAACCTCACCATCTTACTAAAGTTGGCATAAAACCACAAGGGCTTGCATTTGGAAAAATTCTAGAATTTTACATTTAGGTATAAAACTGATTTTCTTGCTTATACACATTTAGAAATCCATATCAAGTTGCTTCAAATCATTAGCTTCACATATTAAAGTTAAATAGCCTTCTCCATCTTACTGAAGATGACATAAAGCCAAAACGGCAGTGCATTTGGAAAATTCCAGAATTTTACATTTAGGTATAAAACCGACTTTCTTGCATATACACATTTAGATATCCATATCAAGTTGCTTCAAATCATAAGCTTCACATATCAAAGTTAAATAGCCTTCTCCATCTTACTGAAGTTTGCATAAAGCCAAAACGGCAGTGCATTTGGAATATTCCAGAACTTTACATTTAGGCATAAAACCGATTTTCTTGCATGTACACAAGTTGCCTAAAATCAGTAGCTTCACATATTAAAGTTAATTAACCCACACTTTCTTATTGAAGTTGGCATAAAGCCAAAACCGCAGTGCATTTGGAAAGATTCCACAATTTTACATTTAGGTATAAAACCGATTTTCTTGCAAATACACATTTAGAATTCCACAACGAATTGCTTCAAATCATTGGCTTCACATATTAAAGTAAATTAACCCTCATCATCTTACAAAAGTTGGCATAAAGCCAACACGGCAGTGCATTTGGAAAATTCCAGAATTTTACATTTAGGTATAAAACCGACTTTCTTGCATGTACACATTCAGAAATCCATATCAAGTTGCTTCAAATCATTAGCTTCACATATTAAAGGTAAATAGCCTTCTCCATCTTACAAAAGTTGGCATAAAGCCAAAACGGCAGTGCATTTGAAAAATTCCAGAATTTTACATTTAGGTAGAAAACCGACTTTCTTGCATGTACACATTTAGAAACCCATATCAAGTTGCCTCAAATCATCAACTTTACATATTAAAGTTAATCAACCTTCTTCATTTTACCGAAGTTGACATAAAGCCAAAACGGCATTGCATTTGGAAAATTCCAGAATTTTACATTTAGGTAGAAAATCGATTTTCTTGCATATACACATTTAGAAATCCATATCAAGTTGCTTCAAATCATTAGCTTCACATATTACAGGTAAATAGCCTTCTCCATCTTACAAAAGTTGGCATAAAGCCAAAACGGCAGTGCATTTGGAAAATTCCAGAATTTTACATTTAGGTATAAAACCGACTTTTTTGCATGTACACATTTAGAAATACATATCAAGTTGCCTCAAATCATTGACTTTACATATTAAAGTTAATCAACCTTCTTCATCTTACCGAAGTTGACATAAAGCCAAAACGGCATTGCATTTGGAAAATTCCAGAATTTTACATTTAGGTAGAAAACCGATTTTCTTGCATATACACATTTAGAAATCCATATCAAGTTGCTTCAAATCATTAGCTTCACATATTAAAGGTAAATAGCCTTCTCCATCTTACAAAAGTTGGCATAAAGCCAAAACGGCAGTGCATTTGGAAAAATTCTAGAATTTTACATTTAGGTAGAAAACCGATTTTCTTGCATATACACATTTAGAAATCCAAATCAAGTTGCTTCAAATCATTAGCTTCACATATTAAAGTTAAATAACCTTCTCCATCCTACAGATGGCATGAAGCCAAAACGGCAGTGCATTTGTGAAAATTCCAGAATTTTACATTTAGGTATAAAACCGATTTTCTTGCATGTACACGGTTAGAAATCCATATCAAGTTGCTTCAAATCAGTAGCTTCACATATTAAAGTTAACTAACCTTCTTCATCTTACTGAAGTTGACATTAAGCCAAAACGGCAGTGCATTCGGAAATCTCCACAATGTTACATTTAGGTATAAAACCGATCTTCTTGCATGTACACTTTTAGAAATACATAAAAAGTTGCTTCAAATCGCTCACTTTATGTATTAAAGTTAATTTACCTTCTCCATCCTACTCAAGTTGACATAAAGCCATAACGGCAGTGCATTTGGAAAGAATTCCACAATTTGACATTTAGGTATAAAAGCAATTTTCTTGCAAATGCATATTAAGAAATACATACGAAGTTGCTTCAAATCATAAGATTTACATATTAAAGTTAAATAGCCTTCTCCATCTTACTGAAGTTGGCATAAAGCCAAAACCGCAGTGCATTTGGAAAAACTTCACAATTTTACATTTAGGTATAAAATCAATTTTCTTGCTTGTACACGCCTAGAAATCCATACCAAGTTGCCTCTAATCATTAGCTTTACATAATGAAGTTAATTAACCTTCTTCATTTTACAGATGGCATTAAACCAAAACAAGAGTGCGTTTGGAATAGTTCCACAATTTTACCTTTAGGTATAAAACCGATTTTCTTGCAATATACACAATAAGTAATCCACAACGAATTGCTTCAAATCATTAGCTTCACATATTAAATATAATTAATCCTCACCATCTTACTCAAGTTGACATAATGCTAAAACGGCAGTGCATTTGGAAAAATTACAGAATTTTACATTAAGGTATAAAGCCGTTTTTCTTGCATGTACGCATTTAGAAATCCATATAAAGTTGGATCAAATCATTAGGTTCACATATTAAAGTTAATTAACCCTCTTCATCTTACAGAAGTTGGCATAAAGCTAAAACGGCAGTGCATTTGGAAAATTCCAGAACTTTACATTTAGGCACAAAACCGATTTGCTTGCATGTACACATTTAAAAATCCACAAAGAATTGCTTCAAAGCATTAGCTTCACATATTAAAGTTAATTAACTCTCACCATCTTACTGAAGTTGGCATAATTCCAAAACGGCAGTGCATTTGAAAAAATTCCATAATTTTACATTTAAGTATAAAACCGATTTTCTTGCATGTACACGGTTAGAAATCCATATCAAGTTGCTTCAAATCAGTAGCTTCACA
>NW_024394710.1:0-5064 GCF_016617805.1 Bactrocera tryoni
TTTTACAATCTTAAATTAAGATGCAAAATTGATTTTTGGTACATACATATTATGCAATCGATATCAAGATGCGTAAAAATATGAACTTTACATATTTATGCAAATTAGCCCTTTTGATGTTATCGGAGTTGTCATAGAGTTGTCCTATGGCAATAGCGACAGTGTATTTGGAACAATTTAGCAGTCCTTAATTAAGGTGTAGAATTGATTTTTTGATACATACACATTAAGCAATCGATATCAAGTTGCGTAAAAATATGAACTTTACATATTTATACAAATTAGCCGTTTTGATGCTATTGGAGTTGTCATAGAGTTGTCCTATAGCAATAGCGACAATGTATTTGGAACAACTTAGCAATCTTAAATTAAGGTGTAAAATTGATTTTTTGGTACATACATATTATGCAATCGGTATCAAGATGCGTAAAAATATGAACTTTACATATTTACGCAAATTAGCCGTTTTGATGTTATTGGAGTTGTCATAGAGTTGTTCTATAGCAATAGCGACAGTGTATTTGAAACAACCTTGAAATCTTAAATTAAAGTGTAAAATTAATTTTTTGGTACATACATATTATGCAATCGATATCAAGGTGCGTAAAAATATGAACTTTACATATTTATGCAAATTAGCCGTTTTGATGTTATTGGAGTGGTCATAGAGTTGTCCTATAGCAATAGCGACAATGTATTTGGAACAACTTAGCAATCCTAAATTAAGATGTAAAATTGATTTTTTGGTACATACATATTATGCAATCGATATCAAGATGCGTAAAAATATGGAATTTACATATTTCTGTTAATTTGCCGTTTTGATGTTATTGGAGCTTTCATAGAGTTGTCGTATAGCCATAATGACAGTGTCTTTGGAGCAATTTCACAATCTTAAGTTGAGGTGTAGAATCGATTTTTTAGTACATAGACACTAAGCAATCGATATCAAGTTGCGAAAAAATATGAACTTTACATATTTAGGCACATTAGCCGTTTTGATTTTAATTGGAGTTGTCATAGAGTTGCCCTATAGCAATAACGACAGTGTATTTGGAACTACTTTGCAACCTTAAATTGAGGTGTAGAATCGATTTTTTGATACATACACATTAAGCAATCTATATCAAGGTGTGTAAAAATATGAACTTTACATATTTATGCTAATTACCCTTTTTGAAGTTATAAGAGTTGTCATAGAGTTGCCCTATAGCAATAGCGACAGTGTATTTGGAACAATTTTACAATCTTAGATTAAGATGTAAAATTGATTTTTTGGTACATACATTTTATGCAATCGGTATAAAGATGCGTAAAAATATGAACTTTACATATTTATACAAATTAGCCGTTTTGATGTTATTGGAGTAGTCATAGAGTTGTCCTATAACAATAGCGACAATGTATTTGGAACAACTTAGCAATCCTAAATTAAGGTGTAGAATTGATTTTTTGATACATACACATTAAGCAATCGATATCAAGTTGCGTAAAAATATGAACTTTACATATTTATGCTAACTAGCCGTTTTGATGTTCTTGGAGTTGTCATAGAGTTGTCGTATAGCCATAACGACAGTGTCTTTGGAGCAATTTCACAATCTTATATTAAGATGTAAAATTGATTTTTTGGTACATACTTATTATGCAATCGATATCAAGATGCGTAAAAATATGGAATTTACATATTTATGCAAATTAGCCGTTTTGATGCTATTGGAGTTGTCACAGAGTTGTTCTATAGCAATTTTGCAATCTTAAATTAAGGTGTAAAATTGATTTTTGGTACATACATATTTTGCAATCGATATCAAGATGCGTAAAAATATGAACTTTATATATTTATGCAAATTAGCCGTTTTGATGTTATTGGAGTTGTCATAGAGTTGTCCTATAGCAATAGCGACAATGTATTTGGAACAACTTAGCAATTCTAAATTAAGGTGTAGAATTGATTTTTTAGTACATACACATTAAGCGATCGATATCAAGTTGCGTAAAAATATGAACTTTACATATTTATGCTAACTAGCCGTTTTGATGTTATTGGAGTTGTCATAGAGTTGTCGTATAGCCATAGCGACAGTGTATTTGGAGCAATTTCACAATCATATAATAAGGTGTAGAATCCATTTTTTTGGACATGCACATTAAGCAATCGATATCAAGATGCGTAAAAATATGAACTTTACATATTTATGCTAACTAGCCGTTTTGATGCTAATGGAGTTGTCATAGAGTTGTCGAATAGCCATAACGACAGAGAATTTGGAGCAATTTCACAATCTTATATTCAGGGGTAGAATTGAGTTTTTGGTACGTACACATCAAGCAATCGATATCAAGTCGCGTAAAGATATGAACTTTACATATTTATGCTAACTAGCCGTTTTGATGCTATTGGAGTTGTCATAGAGTTGTCGTATAGCCATAACGACAGAGAATTTGGAGCAATTTCACAATCTTATATAAAGGCGTAGAATTGAGTTTGGTACATACACATCAAGCAATCGATATCAGTTGCGTAAAAATATGAACTTTACATATTTATGCTAACTAGCCGTTTTGATGCTATTGGAGTTGTCATAGAGTTGTCGAATAGCCATAACGACAGAGAATTTGGAGCAATTTCACAATCTTATATAAAGGCGTAGAATTGAGTTTGGTACATACACATCAAGCAATCGATATCAAGTCGCGTAAAGATATGAACTTTACATATTTATGCTAATTAGCCTTTTTCAAGTTATTGGAGTTGTCATAGAGTTGTCGTCTAGCGACAGTGTATTTGAAGCAATTTCACAATCTTATATTAAAGTGTATAATCTATTTTTTAGTACATACACACTAAGCAATCGATATAAAGTTTTGTAAAAATATGAACTTTGCATATTTATGCTAATTAGCCGCTTTGATGTATCTGGAGTTGTCGTAGAGTTGTCTTATAGCCATATCGACAGTGTGTTTGGAGCAATTTCACAATCATATATTAAGGTGTAGATTCGTTTTCTTGGTACATACATATTAAGAAGTCGATATCAAGTTGCGAAAAAATATGAACTTTACATATTTATGCTAACTAGCCGTTTTGATGTTTTTGGAGTTGTCATAGAGTTGTCTTATAGCCATAACGACAGTGTATTTGGAGCAATTTCACAATTCTGATATTAATGTGCAGAATCAATTTTTTAGTACATACACATCAAGCAATCGATATCAAGTCGCGTAAAGATATGAACTTTACATATTTATGCTAACTAGCCGTTTTGATGCTATTGGAGTTGTCATAGAGTTGTCGTATAGCCATAACGACAGAGAATTTGGAGCAGTTTCATAATTTCACAATCATATATTAAGGAGTAGATTCGTTTTCTTGGTACATACATATTAAGCAGTCGATATCAAGTTGCGTAAAAATATGAACTATACATATTTATGCTAATTTGCCTTATTGAAGTTATTGAAGTTGTCATAGAGTTGACGTATAGCTATAACGACAGTGTATCTGGAACAATCTAACAATCTTATATTAAGGTGTAGAATCGATTTTTTAGTACAAAAACATTAAGCAATCGATATCCAGTTGCGTAAAAATATGAACTTTAAATATTTCTTTTAATAAGCCGTTTTAATGTTTTTGGATTTTTAATAGAGGTGTCTTATAGCCATAACGACAGTGTATATGGAGCAATTTCACAATTTTTATATTAATGTGTAGAATCGATTTTTTAGTACGTACACATCAAGCAATCGATAGCAGGTTGCGTAAAAATATGAACTTTACATATTTATGCTAATATGCCGTTTTGATGCTATTGGAGTTGTCATAGAGTTGTCGAATAGCCATAACGACAGAGAATTTGGAGCAATTTCACAATCTTATATTAAGGGGTAGAATTGAGTTTTGTACATACACATCAAGCAATCGATATCAAGTCGCGTAAAGATATGAACTTTACATATTTATGCTAATTAGCCTTTTTAAGTTATTGGAGTTGTCATAGGGTTGTCGTATAGCGACAGTGTATTTGAAGCAATTTCTTAATCTTATATTAAAGTGTGTAATCTATTTTTTAGTACATACACACTAAGCAATCGATATCAAGTTTTGTAAAAATATGAACTTTACATATTTATGTTATTAGCCGCTTTGATGTTTCTGGAGTTGTCGTAGAGTTGTCTTATAGCCATAACGACAGTGTATTTGGAGCAATTTCACAATCATATATTAAGGTGTAGATTCGTTTTCTTGGTATATACATATTAAGCAGTCGATATCAAGTTGCGAAAAATATGAACTTTACATATTTATGCAAACTAGCCGTTTTGATGTTTTTGGAGTTGTCATAGAGTTGTCTTATAGCCATAACGACAGTGTATTTGGAGCAATTTCACAATTCTTATATTAATGTGTAGAATCTATTTTTTAGTACATACACATCAAGCAATCGATATCAAGTTGCGTAAAAATATGAACTTTACATATTTATGCTAATATGCCGTTTTGATGCTATTGGAGTTGTCATAGAGTTGTCGAATAGCCATACCGACAGAGAATTTGGAGCAATTTCACAATCTTATATTAAGGGATAAAATTGAGTTTTTGGAACATACACATCAAGCAATCGATATCAAGTCGCGTAAAGATATGAACTTTACATATTTATGCTAACTAGCCGTGCTGCTGTTATTAGATTTGTCAGAGAGTTGTCGCATAGCCATAACGAAAGTGTATTTGGAGAAATTTCACAATCTTATATTAATGTGTATAATATATTTTTTAGTACATACACATTAGGCAATCGATATCAAGTTTTTTACAATATGAAATTTACATATTTATGCTAACTAGCCGTGTTGATGTTATTGGAGTTGTCATAGGGTTGTCTTATAGCCATAACGATAGTGTATTTGGAGCAATTTCACAATTCTTATATTAATGTGTAGAATCGATTTTTTAGTACATACACATCAAGCAATCGATATCAAGTTGCGTAAAAATATGAACTTTACATATTTATGCTAATATGCCGTTTTGGTGCTATTGGAGTTGTCATAGAGTTG
>NW_024394711.1:0-4710 GCF_016617805.1 Bactrocera tryoni
TATAAGATTGCGGAATTTTTACAAATACACTGCCGTTATGGCTTTATGTCCACTGCAGTAAGATGAAGAAGGTTAATTACCTTAAATAAGTGAATGAAATGATTTGAAGCAACTCAATATCGATTGCTAAATGTGTACATACAAGAAAATCGACTTTATACCTAAATATAAGATTGCAGAATTTTTACAAATGCACTGCCGTTATGGTTTTATGTCCACTTCAGTAAGATGAAGAAGGTTAATTACCTTAAATAAGTGAAGAAAATGAATTGAGACAACTCAATATCGATTGTTCAGTGTGTACATACAAGAAAATCGACTTTATACCTAAATATAAGATTGCGGAATTTTTACAAATGCACTGCCGTTATGGCTTTATGTCCACTGCAGTAAGATGAAGAAGGTAAATTACCTTAAATAAGTGAAGAAAATGAATTGAGACAACTCAATATCGATTGCTAAATGTGTACATACAAGAAAATCGACTTTATACCTAAATATAAGATTGCGGAATTTTTACAAATGCACTGCCGTTATGGCTTTATGTCAACTTCAGTAATATGAAGAAAGTTTATTAATTTAAATAAGTTAAGTCACTGATGTGAAGCAACTCGATATGGATTGCTAAATGTGTATATATAAGAAAATCGATGTTATGCCTGAGTATAAGATTGTGGAATTTTTCCAAATGCATTTCGTTATGGCTTTATGACAACTGTAGTAAGATGAAAAATGTCTATACACTTAAATATGTTAAGTCAATGATGAGAAGCAAGTCGATATGGATTGCTAAATGTGTACATACAATAAAATCGATGTTATACCTAAACATAAGATTGTGGATTGTTTCCAAATGCATTTCGTTATGGCTTTATGTCAACTTCAGTAAGATGAAAAATGTCTATTCACTTAAATATGTTAAGTCAATGATGAGAAGCAAGTCGATATCTATTGCTAAATTTGTATATACAAGAAAATCGATGTTATACCTAAACATAAGATTGTGGATTGTTTCCAAATGCATTTCGTTTCGGCCTTATGTCAAATTAGGTAAAATGAAATAAGTTTATTCACTTAAATATGTTAAGTCAATGATTTGAAGCAAGTCCATATGGATTGCTAAATGTGTATGTACAAGAAAATCGATGTTATACCTAAACATAAGATTGTGGATTGTTTCCAAATGCATTTCGTTATGGCTTTATGACTACTTCAGTAAGATGAAGAAAGTTTATTCACTTAAATATGTTAAGACAGTGAATTGAATTAACTCGATATGAATTGCTAAATGTGTATATATAGGAAAATCGGTATTACACCTAAATATAAAATTGCGGAATGTTTCCAAGTGCTCTGCCGTTATGGCTTTACGTCAACTTCAGTAAAATTAAAAAAAGTTTATTCGCTTAAATATGATTTGAAGCAACTCAGCATCGGTTGCTAAGTGTGTATATATAAGAAAGTCGACTTTATACCTAAATATAAGAATGTGGAATTCACCAAATGCACTGCTTTATGGCTTTAGATCCACTTCAGTAAGATTAAGAAGGCTAATTGCCTTAAATAAGGGAAGGAAATGATTTGAAGCAACTCAATATCGGTTGCTAAGTGTGTACATACAAGAAACTCGACTTTATACCTAACTATAATATTGCGGAAGTTTTACAAATGCACTGCCGTTATGGCTTTGTGTCAACTTCAGTAAGATGAAGAAGGTTAATTATCTAAAATAAGTGAAGTAAATGATTCAAAACAACAACAAAGTGTGTATATACAAGAAAACCGATTTTATACCTAAATATATTGTAAAAGTTTTCCAAATGCATTTCGTTATGACTTTATGTCAACTGTAGTAAGATGAAAAATGTCTATTTACTTAAATATGTTAAGTCAATGATTTGAAGAAAGTCGATATGGATTGCTAAATGTGTATATACAAGAAAATCGATGTTATACCTAAACATAAGATTGTGGATTGTTTCCAAATGCATTTCGTTATGGCTTTATGTCAACTTCAGTAAGATGAAGAAAGTTTATTCACTTAAATATGTTAAGTCAGTGAATTGAATTAACTCGATATGGATTGCTAAATCTGTATATATAGGAAAATCGGTGTTACACCTAAATATAAAATTGTAGAATTTTTCCAAGTGCACTGACGATATGGCTTTATGTCAAATTCAGTAAAATGAAATAAGTTTATTTACTTAAATATGTTAAGTCAATGATTTGAAGCAAGTCGATATGGATTGCTAAATGTGTATATACAAGAAAATCGATATTATACCTAAATATATTGTAGAAGTTTTCCAAAGGCATTTCGTTATGGCTTTATGTCAACCTCAGTAAGATGAAGATAGTTTATTTGCTCAAATATGTTAAGTCAATGATTTGAAACAACTCGATATGAATTGCTGAATGTGTATATACAAGAAAATCGATATTATACCTAAATATATTGTAGAAGTTTTCCAAACGCATTTCGTTATGGCTTTATGTCAACCTCAGTAAGATGAAGATAGTTTATTTGCACAAAAATGTTAAGTCAATGATTTGAAGCAACTCGATATGGATTGCTAAATGTGTATATATAGGAAAACCGATGTTATGCCTGAGTATAAGATTGTGGAATTTTTCCAAATGTATTTCGTTATGGCTTTATGTCCACTTCAGTAAGATGAAGAAGGTTAATTACCTTAAATAAGTGAAGGAAATGATTTGAAGCAACTCAATATCGGTTGCTAAGTGTGTATATACAAGAAAGTCGACTTTATACCTAGATATAAGAATGTGGAATTCACCAAATGCACTGCTTCATGGCTTTAGATCCACTTCAGTAAGATGAAGAAGGATAATTACCTTAAATAAGTGAAGGAAATGATTTGAAGCAACTCAATATCGATTGTTAAATGTGACCATACAAGAAAATCGACTTTATACCTAACTATAAGATTGCGGAATTTTTACAAATGCACTGCGGTTATGGCTTTATGTCCACTTCGGTAAGAAGAAGAAGGTTAGTTACCTCAAATAAGTGAAGGAAATGATTTGAAGCAACTCAATATCGATTGCTAAATGTGTACATACAAGAAAATCGACTTTATACCTAAATATAAGTTTGCGGAATTTTTCCAAATGCACTGCCGTTATGGCTTTATGTCCACTTCAGTAAGAAGAGGAAGGTTAATTACCTTAAATAAGTGAAGGAAATGAATTGAGGCAACTCATTTTTGATTGCTAAATGTGTACATACAATAAAATCGATGTTATACCTAAACATAAGATTGTGGATTGTTTCCAAATGCATTTCGTTATGGCATTATGTAAACTTCAGTAATATGAAGAAAGTTTATTTACTTAAATATGTTAAGTCAGTGATTTGAAGCAACTCAATATCGATTGCTAAATGTGTACATACAAGAAAATCGACTTTATACCTAAACATAAGATTGTGGATTGTTTCCAAATGCATTTCGTTATGGCTTTATGACTACTTCAGTAAGATGAAGAAAGTTTATTCACTTAAATATGTTAAGACAGTGAATTGAATTAACTCGATATGAATTGCTAAATGTGTATATATAGGAAAATCGGTGTTACACCTAAATATAAAATTGCGGAATTTTTCCAAGTGCTCTGCCGTTATGGCTTTACGTCAACTTCAGTAAAATTAAAAAAGTTTATTCGCTTAAATATGATTTGAAGCAAGTCGATATGCATTGCTAAATGTGTATATATAAGAAAATCGATGTTATGCCTGAGTATAAGATTGTGAAATTTTTCCAAATGCATTTCGTTATGGCTTTATGACAACTGTAGTAAGATGAAAAATGTCTATACACTTAAATATGTTAAGTCAATGATGAGAAGCAAGTCGATATGGATTGCTAAATCTGTATATACAAGAAAACCGATTTTATACCTAAATATATTGTAAAAGTTTTCCAAATGCATTTCGTTATGGCTTTATGTAAACTTCAGTAATATGTAGAAAGTTTGTTTACTTAAATATGTTAAGTCAATGATTTGAAGCAACTCGATATGGATTGCTAAATGTGTATATACAAGAAAATCGATGTTATACCTAAACATAAGATTGTGGATTGTTTCCAAATGCATTTCGTTATGGCTTTATGTAAACTTCAGTAATATGAAGAAAGTTTATTTACTTAAATATGTTAAGTCAGTGATTTAAAGCAACTCAGTATCGATTGCTAAATGAGTACGTACAAGAAAATCGACTTTATACCTAAATATAAGATTGCGGAATTTTTACAAATGCACTGCGGTTATGTCTTTATGTCTACGTCAGTAAGAAGAAGAAGGTTAATTACCTTAAATAAGTGAAGGAAATGATTTGAAGCAACTCAATTTCGATTGCTAAATGTGACCTTACAAGAAAATCGACTTTATACCTAAATATAAGATTGCGGAATTTTTACAAATACACTGCCGTTATGGCTTTATGTCCACTGCAGTAAGATGAAGAAGGTTAATTACCTTAAATAAGTGAATGAAATGATTTGAAGCAACTCAATATCGATTGCTAAATGTGTACATACAAGAAAGTCGATTTATACCTAAACATAAAATTGTGGAATTTTTACAAATGCACTGCCGTTATGGCTTTATGTCCACTTCAGTAAGATGAAGAAGGTTAATTACCTTAAATAAGTAAATGAAATGATTTGAAGCAACTCAATATCGATT
>NW_024394712.1:0-10934 GCF_016617805.1 Bactrocera tryoni
CTAAACATAAAATTGTGGAATTTTTACAAATGCACTGCCGTTATGGCTTTATGTCCACTTCAGTAAGATGAAGAAGGTTAATTACCTTAAATAAGTGAAGGAAATGATTTGAAGCAACTCAATATCGGTTGCTAAATGTGTATATACAAGAAAGTCGATTTATACCTAAACATAAAATTGTGGAATTCACCAAATGCACTGCTTTATGGCTTTAGATCCACTTCAGTAAGATGAAGAAGGTTAATTACCTTAAATAATTGAAGGAAATGAATTGAGACAACTCAATATCGATTGTTCAGTGTGTACATACAAGAAAATCGACCTTATACCTAAATATAAGATTGCGGAATTTTAACAAATGCACTGCGGTTATGACTTTATGTCTACGTCAGTAAGAAGAAGAAGGTTAATTACCTTAAATAAGTGAAGGAAATGATTTGAAGCAACTCAATTTCGATTGCTAAATGTGACAATACAAGAAAATCGAATTTATACCTAACTATAAGAATGTGGAATTCACCAAATGCACTGCTTTATGGCTTTAGATCCACTTCAGTAAGATGAAGAAGGTTAATTACCTTAAATAAGTGAAGGAAATGATTTGAAGCAACTCAATATCGGTTGCTAAGTGTGTATATAAAAGAAAGTCGATTTATACCTAAACATAAAATTGTGGAATTTTTACAAATGCACTGCCGTTATGGCTTTATGTCCACTTCAGTAAGATGAAGAAGGCTAATTTACTTAAATAAGTGAAGGAAATGATTTGGAGCAACTCAATATCGGTTGCTAAGTGTGTATATACAAGAAAATCGACTTTATACCTAAATATAAGAATGTGGAATTTTTACAAATGCACTGCCGTTATGGCTTTATGTCTACTTCAGTAAGATGAAGAAGGTTAATTACCTTAAATAAGTGAAGGAAATGATTTGGAGCAACGCAATATCGATTGCTAAATGTGTACATACAAGAAAATCGACTTTATACCTAAATATAAGATTGCGGAATTTTTACAAATGCACTTCCGTTATGGCTTTATGTCAACTTCAGTAATATGAAGAAAGTTTATTAATTTAAATAAGTTAAGTCAGTGATGTGAAGCAACTCGATATGGATTGCTAAATGTGTATATATAAGAAAATCGATGTTATGCCTGAGTATAAGATTGTGGAATTTTTCCAAATGCATTTCGTTATGGCTTTATGTCAAATTCAGTAAAATGAAATAAGTTTATTCACTTAAATATGTTAAGTCAATGATGAGAAGCAAGTCGATATGGATTGCTAAATGTGTATGTACAAGAAAATCGATGTTATACCTAAACATAAGATTGTGGATTGTTTCCAAATGCATTTCGTTATGGCTTTATGACTACTTCAGTAAGATGAAGAAAGTTTATTCACTTAAATATGTTAAGACAGTGAATTGAATTAACTCGATATGAATTGCTAAATGTGTACATATAGGAAAATCGGTGTTACACCTAAATATAAAATTGTAGAATTTTTCCAAGTGCACTGACGTTATGGCTTTATGTCAACTTCAGTAAAATGAAATAAGGTTATTTACTTAAATATGTTAAGTCAATGATTTGAAGCAAGTTCAAATGGATTGCTAAATCTGTATATACAAGAAAACCGATTTTATACCTAAATATATTGTAAGAGTTTTCTAAATGCATTTCGTTATGGCTTTATGTAAACTTCAGTAATATGAAGAAAGTTTATTTACTTAAATATGTTAAGTCAATGATTTGAAGCAAGTCGATATGGATTGCTAAATGTGCATATACAGACAAGAAAACAGATTTTATACCTAAATATATTGTAAAAGTTTTCCAAATGCATTTCGTTATGGCTTTATGTCAACTTCAGTAATATGAAGAAAGTTTATTAATTTAAATAAGTTAAGTCACTGATGTGAAGCAACTCGATATGGATTGCTAAATGTGTAAATATAGGAAAACCGATGTTATGCCTGAGTATAAGATTGTGGAATTTTTCCAAATGCATTTCCTTATGGCTTTATGACGACTTCAGTAAGATGAAGAAAGTTTATTCACTTAAATATGTTAAGTCAGTGAATTGAATTAACTCGATATGGATTGCTAAATCTGTGTATATAAGAAAACCGATTTTATAACTAAATATATTGTAAAAGTTTTCCAAATGCATTTCCTTATTGCTTTATGTCAACTTCAGTAAGATGAAAAATGTCTATTCACTTAAATATGTTAAGTCAATGATTTGAAGTAAGTCCATATGGATTGCTAATTGTGTATGTACAAGAAAATCGATGTTATACCTAAACATAAGATTGTGGATTGTTTCCAAATGCATTTCGTTATGGCTTTATGACTACTTCAGTAAGATGAAGAAAGTTCATTCACTTAAATATGTTAAGACAGTGAATTGAATTAACTCGATATGAATTGCTAAATGTGTATATATAGGAAAATCGGTGTTACACCTAAATATAAAATTGCGGAATTTTTCCAAGTGCTCTGCCGTTATGGCTTTACGTCAACTTCAGTAAAATTAAAAAAAGTTTATTCGCTTAAATATGATTTGAAGCAAGTCGATATGCATTGCTTAATGTGTGTATACAAGAAAATCGTTGTTATACCTAAACATAAGATTGTGGAATTTTTCCAAATGCATTTCGTTATGGCTTTATGACGACTTCAGTAAGTGAAGAAAGTTTATTCACTTAAATATGTTAAGTCAGTGAATTGAATTAACTCGATAGGGATTGCTAAATCTGTATATATAAGAAAACCGATTTTATAACTAAATATATTGTAAAAGTTTTCCAAATGCATTTCCTTATTGCTTTATGTAAACTTCAGTAAGATGAAAAATGTCTATTCACTTAAATGTGTTAAGTCAACGATTTGTAGCAAGTCGATATGGATTGCTAAATGTGTATGTACAAGAAAATCGATGTTATACCTAAACATAAGATTGTGGATTGTTTCCAAATGCATTTCGTTATGGCTTTATGTCAACTTCAGTAAGATGAAAAATGTCTATTCACTTAAATATGTTAAGTCAATGATGAGAAGCAAGTCGATATGGATTGCTAAATCTGTATATACAAAAAAACCGATTTTATACCTAAATATATTGTAAAAGTTTTCCAAATGCATTTCGTTATGACTTTATGTCAACTGTAGTAAGATGAAAAATGTCTATTCACTTAAATATGTTAAGTCAATGATTTGAAGAAAGTCGATATGGATTGCTAAATGTGTATATACAAGAAAATCGATGTTATACCTGAGTATAAGATTGTGGAATTTTTCCAAATGCATTTCGTTATGGCTTTATGTCAACTTCAGTAATATGAAGAAAGTTTATTAATTTAAATAAGTTAAGTCACTGATGTGAAGCAACTCGATATGGATTGCTAAATGTGTAAATATAGGAAAACCGATGTTATGCCTGAGTATAAGATTGTGGAATTTTTCCAAATGCATTTTGTTATGGCTTTATGACGACTTCAGTAAGATGAAGAAAGTTTATTCACTTAAATATGTTAAGTCAGTGAATTGAATTAACTCGATATGAATTGCTAAATCTGTATATATAGGAAAATCGGTGTTACACCTAAATATAAAATTGTAGAATTTTTCCAAGTGCACTGACGTTATGGCTTTATGTCAACTTCAGTAAAATGAAATAAGTTTATTCACTTAAATATGTTAAGTCAATGATTTGAAGCAAGTTCATATGGATTGCTAAATCTGTATATACAAGAAAACCGATTTTATACCTAAATATATTGTAAAAGTTTTCTAAATGCATTTCGTTATGGCTTTATGTAAACTTCAGTAATATGAAGAAAGTTTATTTACTTAAATATGTTAAGTCAATGATTTGAAGCAAGTCGATATGGATTGCTAAATGTGTATATACAAGAAAATCGATATTATACCTAAATATATTGTGGAAGTTTTCCAAACGCATTTCGTTATGGCTTTATGTCAACCTCAGTAAGATGAAGATAGTTTATTTGCTCAAATATGTTAAGTCAATGATTTTAAGCAACTTGATATGGATTGCTCAATCTGTATATACAAGAAAAGAGATTTTATACCTAAATATATTGTAAAAGTTTTCCAAATGCATTTCGTTATGGCTTTATGTCAACTTCAGTAATATGAAGAAAGTTTATTAATTTAAATAAGTTAAGTCACTGATGTGAAGCAACTCGATATGAATTGCTAAATGTGTACATATAGGAAAATCGGTGTTACACCTAAATATAAAATTGTGGATTTTTTCCAAGTGCTCTGCCGTTATGGCTTTATGTCAACTTCAGTAAAATGAAAAAAAGTTTATTCGCTTAAATATGATTTGAAGCAAGTCGATATGCATTGCTAAATGTATGTATACAAAAAAATCGATGTTATACCTAAACATAAGATTGTGGAATTTTTCCAAATGCATTTCGTTATGGCTTTATGACGACTTCAGTAAGTGAAGAAAGTTTATTCACTTAAATATGTTAAGTCAGTGAATTGAATTAACTCGATATGGATTGCTAAATCTGTATATACAAGAAAACAGATTTTATACCTAAATATATTGTAAACGTTTTCCAAATGCATTTCCTTATTGCTTTATGTCAACTTCAGTAAGATGAAAAATGTCTATTTACTTAAATATGTTAAGTCAATGATTTGAAGAAAGTCGATATGGATTGCTAAATGTGTATATACAAGAAAATCGATGTTATACCTAAACATAAGATTGTGGATTGTTTCCAAATGCATTTCGTTATGGCTTTATGTCAACTTCAGTAATATGAAGAAAGTTTATTAACTTAAATAAGTTAAGTCACTGATGTGAAGCAACTCGATATGGATTGCTAAATGTGTATATATAAGAAAATCGATGTTATGCCTGAGTATAAGATTGTGGAATTTTTCCAAATGCATTTCGTTATGGCTTTATGACAACTGTAGTAAGATGAAAAATGTCTATACACTTAAATATGTTAAGTCAATGATGAGAAGCAAGTCGATATGGATTGCTAAATCTGTATATACAAGAAAACCGATTTTATACCTAAATATATTGTAAAAGTTTTCCAAATGCATTTCGTTATGACTTTATGTCAACTGTAGTAAGATGAAAAATGTCTATTCACTTAAATGTGTTAAGTCAACGATTTGTAGCAAGTCGATATGGATTGCTAAATGTGTATGTACAAGAAAATCGATGTTATACCTAAACATAAGATTGTGGATTGTTTCCAAATGCATTTCGTTATGGCTTTATGACTACTTCAGTAAGATGAAGAAAGTTTATTCACTTAAATATGTTAAGTCAGTGAATTAAATTAACTCGATATGGATTGCTAAATGCGTACATATAGGAAAATCGGTGTTACACCTAAATATAAAATTGTAGAATTTTTCCAAGTGCACTGACGTTATGGCTTTATGTCAAATTCAGTAAAATGAAATAAGTTTATTCACTTAAATATGTTAAGTCAATGATTTGAAGCAACTCGATATGGATTGCTTAATGTTTATATATAAGAAAATCCATGTTATACCTAAACATAAGATTGTGGAATTTTTCCAAATGCATTCCGTTATGGCTTTGTATCGACTTCAGTAAGATGAAGAAAGTTTATTTACTTAAATATGTTAAATCAATGATTTGAAGCAAGTCGATATGGATTGCTAAATGTGTATATACAAGAAAATCGATATTATACCTAAATATATTGTAGAAGTTTTCCAAACGCATTTCGTTATGGCTTTATGTCAACCTCAGTAAGATGAAGATAGTTTATTTGCTCAAATATGTTAAGTCAATGATTTGAAACAACTCGATATGGATTGCTGAATGTGTATATACAAGAAAATCGATATTATACCTAAATATATTGTAGAAGTTTTCCAAACGCATTTCGTTATGGCTTTATGTTAACCTCAGTAAGATGAAGATAGTTTATTTGCTCAAATATGTTAAGTCAATGATTTGAAACAACTCGATATGTATTGTTAAATGTGTATATACAAGAAAATCGATGTTATATCTAAACAAAAGATTGTAGAAGTTTTCCAATTGCAATTCATTATGGCTTTATATAAACTTCAGTAGGATGAAGAAAGTTTATTCACTTAAATATGTTAAGTCAATGATTTGAATCAACTCGATATAGATTGCTAAATCTGTATATACAAGAAAATCAATTTTATACCTAAATATATTGTAGAAGTTTTCCAAACGCATTTCGTTATGGCTTTATATAAACCTCAGTAAGATGAAGAAAGTTTATTTGCTCAAATATGTTAAGTCAATGATTTGAAGCAACTTGATATGGATTGCTCAATCTGCATACACAAGAAAAGAGATTTTATACTTAAATATCTTGTAAAAGTTTTCCAAATGCATTTCGTTATGGCTTTATGACGACTTCAGTAATATGAAGAAAGTTTATTTACTTGAATATGTTAAGTCAATGATTTGAAGCAACTCGATATGGATTGCTAAATGTTTATATATAAGAAAATCGATGTTATACCTGAGTATAAGATTGTGGAATTTTTCTAAGTGCACTGCCGTTATGGCTTTATGTCAACTTCAGTAAAACGAAATAAGTTTATTCACTTAAATATGTTAAGTCAATGATTTGAAGCAAGTCGATATGGATTGCTAAATGTGTACATACAATAAAATCGATGTTATACCTAAACATAAGATTGTGGATTGTTTCCAAATGCATTTCGTTATGGCTTTATGTAAACTTCAGTAATATGAAGAAAGTTTGTTTACTTAAATATGTTAAGTCAGTGATTTGAAGCAACTCAATATCGATTGCTAAATGTGTACATACAAGAAAATCGACTTTATACCTAAATATAAGATTGCGGAATTTTTACAAATGCACTGCCGTTATGGCTTTATGTCCACTTCAGTAAGATGAAGAAGGTTAATTACCTTAAATAAGTGAAGGAAATGATTTGAAGCAACTCAATATCGGTGGCTAAGTGTGTCTATACACGAAAATCGACTTTTTACCTAAATATAAGTATGTGGAATTCACCAAATGCACTGCTTTATGGCTTTAGATCCACTTCAGTAAGATGAAGAAGGTTAACTACCTTAAATAAGTGAAGGAAATGATTTGAAGCAACTCAATATCGGTTGCTAAGTGTGTATATACAAGAAAGTCGATTTATACCCAAACATAAAATTGTGGAATTTTTACAAATGCACTGCCGTTATGGCTTTATGTCCACTTCAGTAAGATGAAGAAGGTTAATTACCTTAAATAAGTGAATGAAATGATTTGAAGCAACTCAATATCGATTGCTAAATGTGTACATACAAGAAAATCGACTTTATACCTAAATATAAGATTGCGGAGTTTTTACAAATGCACTGCCGTTATGGCTTTATGTCCACTTCAGTAAGATGAAGAAGGTTAATTACCTTAAATAAGTGAATGAAATGATTTGAAGCAACTCAATATCGGTTGCTAAGTGTGTATATACAAGAAAGTCGAATTATACCTAAACATAAAATTGTGGAATTTTTACAAATGCATTTCGTTATGGATTTATGTCAACTTCAGTAATATGAAGAAAGTTTATTTACTTAAATATGTTAAGTCAGTAATTTGAAGCAACTCAGTATCGATTGCTAAATGAGTACGTACAAGAAAATCGACTTTATACCTAAATATAAGATTGCGGAATTTTTACAAATGCACTGCGGTTATGGCTTTATGTCTACGTCAGTAAGAAGAAGAAGGTTAATTACCTTAAATAAGTGAAGGAAATGATTTGAAGCAACTCAATTTCGATTGCTAAATGTGACCTTACAAGAAAATCGACTTTATACCTAAATATAAGATTGCGGAATTTTTACAAATGCACTGCCGTTATGGCTTTATGTCCACTGCAGTAAGATGAAGAAGGTTAATTACCTTAAATAAGTGAAGAAAATGAATTGAGACAACTCAATATCGATTGCTAAATGTGTACATACAAGAAAATCGACTTTATACCTATATATAAGATTGTGGAATTCTTCCAAATGCACTGCCGTTATGGCCTTATAGCCACTTCAGTAAGATGAAGAAGGTTAATTAACTTAAATAAGTGAAGTAAATGATTTGAAGAAACTCAATATCGATTGCTTAAAGTGTATATACAAGAATATCGACTTATACCTAAATATAAGAAGGTGAAATTCTTCCAAATGCACTGCCGTTATGGCTTTATATCCGCTTCAGTAAGCTAAAGAAGGTTCATTAACTTAAATAAGTGAAGTAAATGATTTGAAGAAACTCAATATCGATTGCTTAAAGTGCATATACAAGAATATCGACTTTATACCTAACTATAAGAAGGTGAAATTCTTCCAAATGCACTGCCGTTATGGCTTTATATCCGCTTCAGTAAGCTAAAGAAGGTTCATTAACTAAAATAAGTGAAGTAAATGATTTGAAGCAACTCAATACCGATTGCTAAATGTGTACATACAAGAAAATCGACTTTATACCTAAATATAAGATTGCGGAATTTTTACAAATGCACTGCCGTTATGGCTTTATGTCCACTGCAGTAAGATGAAGAAGGTTAATTACCTTAAATAAGTGAAGAAAATGAGTTGAGACAAATCAATAACGATTGCTAAATGTGTACATACAAGAAAATCGACTTTATACCTAAATATAAGATTGCGGAATTTTTACAAATGCACTGCCGTTATGGCTTTATGTCCACTGCAGTAAGATGAAGAAGGTTAATTACCTTAAATAAGTGAAGAAAATGAATTGAGACAACTCAATATCGATTGCTAAATGTGTACATACAAGAAAATCGACTTTATACCTAAATATAAGATTGCGGAATTTTTACAAATGCACTGCCGTTATGGCTTTATGTCCACTTCAGTAAGATGAAGAAGGTTAATTACCTTAAATAAGTGAATGAAATGATTTGAAGCAACTCCATATCGATTGCTAAATGTGTACATACAAGAAAATCGACTTTATACCTAAATATAAGATTGCAGAATTTTTACAAATGCACTGCCGTTATGGCTTTATGTCCACTTCAGTAAGATGAAGAAGGTTAATTACCTTAAATAAGTGAAGGAAATGAATTGAGGCAACTCAATATCGATTGCTAAATGTGACCATACAAGAAAATCGAATTTATACCTAAATATAAGAATATGGAATTCACCAAATGCACTGCTTTATGGCTTTAGATCCACTTCAGTAAGATGAAGAAGGTTAATTACCTTAAATAAGTGAAGGAAATGATTTGAAGCAACTCAATATCGGTTGCTAAGTGTGTATATACAAGAAAGTCGACTTTATACCTAAATATAAGAATGTGGAATTCACCAAATGCACTGCTTCATGGCTTTAGATCCACTTCAGTAAGATGAAGAAGGATAATTACCTTAAATAAGTGAAGGAAATGATTTGAAGCAACTCATTATCGATTGTTAAATGTGACCATACAAGAAAATCGACTTTATACCTAACTATAAGATTGCGGAATTTTTACAAATGCACTGCCGTTATGGCTTTATGTCCACTTCAGTAAGAAGAAGAAGGTTAATTACCTTAAATAAGTGACGGAAATGAATTGACGCAACTCAATATCGATTGCTAAGTGTGTATATACAAGAAAGTCGACTTTATACCTAAATATAAGATTGCGGAATTTTTACAAATGCACTGCCGTTATGGCTTTATGTCCACTTCAGTAAGAAGAAGAAGGTTAATTACCTTAAATAAGTGAAGGAAATGAATTGAGGCAACTCATTTTTGATTGCTAAATGTGTACATGCAATAAAATCGATGTTATACCTAAACATAAGATTGTGGATTGTTTCCAAATGCATTTCGTTATGGCTTTATGTAAACTTCAGTAATATGAAGAAAGTTTATTTACTTAAATATGTTAAGTCAGTGATTTGAAGCAACTCAATATCGATTGCTAAATGTGTATATACAAGAAAATCGATGTTATACCTAAACATAAGATTGTGGATTGTTTCCAAATGCATTTCGTTATGGCTTTATGACTACTTCAGTAAGATGAAGAAAGTTTATTCACTTAAATATGTTAAGACAGTGAATTGAATTAACTCGATATGAATTGCTAAATGTGTATATATAGGAAAATCGGTGTTACACCTAAATATAAAATTGCGGAATTTTTCCAAGTGCTCTGCCGTTATGGCTTTACGTCAACTTCAGTAAAATTAAAAAAAGTTTATTCGCTTAAATATGATTTGAAGCAAGTCGATATGCATTGCTAAATGTGTGTATACAAGAAAATCGATGTTATACCTAAACATAAGATTGTGGATTGTTTCCAAATGCATTTCGTTATGGCTTTATGTCAAATTCAGTAAAATGAAATAAGTTTATTCACTTAAATATGTTAAGTCAATGATTTCAAGCAAGTTCAAATGGATTGCTAAATCTGTATATACAAGAAAACCGATTTTATACCTTAATATATTGTAAGAGTTTTCTAAATGCATTTCGTTATGGCTTTATGTAAACTTCAGTAATATGAAGAAAGTTTATTTACTTAAATATGTTAAGTCAGTGATTTGAAGCAACTCAATATCGATTGCTAAATGTGTACATACAAGAAAATCGACGTTATACCTAAACATAAGATTGTGGATTGTTTCCAAATGCATTTCGTTATGGCTTTATGTCAACTTCAGTAAAACGAAATAAGTTTATTCACTTAAATATGTTAAGTCAATGATTTGAAGCAAGTCGATATGGATTGCTAAATGTGTACATACAATAAAATCGATGTTATACCTAAACATAAGATTGTGGATTGTTTCCAAATGCATTTCGTTATGGCTTTATGTAAACTTCAGTAATATGAAGAAAGTTTGTTTACTTAAATATGTTAAGTC
>NW_024394713.1:0-8121 GCF_016617805.1 Bactrocera tryoni
AGTAATATGAAGAAGGGTAATTAACTTAAATAAGTGAAGTAAATAATTTGAAGCAACTCAATATCGATAGCCAAATGTGCATATACAAGAAATTCGACTTTATACCTTAATATAAGATTGTGGAATTCTTCCAAATGCATTGCCATTATGGCTTTATGGCAACTTCAGTAATATGAAGATGGTTAATTAACTTTGATAAGTGAAGTAAATAATTTGAAGCAACTCAATACCGATTACAAAATGTGCATATACAAGAAATTCGACTTTATACCTTAATATAAGATTGTGGAATTCTTCCGAATGCACTGCCGTTATGGCTTTGTGTACACTTTAGTAAGAAGAAGAAGGTTAATTATCTTAAATACGCTGAAGTGAAGTAAATAATTTGAAGCAACTCAATATCGATTGCCAAGTGTGTATATACAAGAAAATCGACTTTATATCTAAATATAAGATTGTGGAATTCTTCCAAATGCACTGCCGTTATGGCTTTATGTAAACTTCAGTAAGATGAAGAAGGTTAATTAACTTAAATATGTTGAATTAATGATTTGGAGCAACTCACTATCGATTGCCAAATGTGTATATACAAGAAAATCGATTTTATACCTTAATTTAAGGATGTGGAATTCTTCCAAATGCGCTGCCGTTATGGCTTTATGTCCACTTCTGTTAGATGAAGAAGGTTAATTAACTTTAAAATGTTAAATAAATGATTTGCAGGAACTCAATATCGATTGCCAAATTTGTACATACAAGAAAACCGACTTTATATCTAAATTTAAGATTGTGGAATTCTTCCAAATCCACTGCCTTTGTGGCTTTATGTCCACTTCAGTAAGATGAAGAAGGCTAATTAACTTAAATAAGTGAAGTAAATAATTTGAAGCAACTCAATATCGATTGCCAAATGTGTATATACAAGAAAATCGACGTTATACCTTAACATAAGAATGTGGAATTCTTCCAAATGCGCTGCCGTTATGGCCTTATGTCCACTTCAGTAAAATGAAGAAGGCTAATTAACTTAAACAAGTGAAGTAAATAATTTGAAGCAACTCAATATCGATTACAAAATGTGCATATACAAGAAATTCGATTTTATACCTTAATATAAGATTGTGGAATTCTTCCAAGTCCACTGCCGTTGAGGCTTTATGTCAACTTCAGTAATATGAAGAAGGGTAATTAACTTAAATAAGTAAAGTAAATAATTTGATGCAACTCAATATCGATAGCCAAATGTGCATATACAAGAAATTCGACTTTATACCTTAATATAAGATTGTGGAATTCTTCCAAATCCACTGCCGTTGTGGCTTTATGTAAACTTCAGTAATATGAAGAAGGGTAATTAACTTAAATAAGTGAAGTAAATAATTTGAAGCAACTCAATATCGATAGCCAAATGTGCATATACAAGAAAATCGACTTTATACCTTAATATAAGATTGTGGAATTCTTCCAAATGCACTGCCGTTATGGCTTAATGTAGACTTCAGTAATATAAAGAAGGTTAATTAACTTAAATAAGTGAGGTAAATAATTTGAAGCAACTCAATATCGATTCCTAAGTGTATATACACAAGAAAATCGACTTTATACCTTAATATAAGATTGTGGAACTCTTCCAAATCCACTGCCGTTATGGCTTTATGTCCACTTCCGTAATATGAAGAAGGTTTATTAACCTAAATATGTTAAACTAATGATTTGCAGCAACTCAATATCGATTGCCAAATGTGTATATACAAGAAAACCGACTTTATACCTTAATATAAGGATGTGGAATTCTTCCAAATGCGCTGCCGTTATGGTCTTATGTCCACTTCAGTAAGATGAAGAAGGCTAATTAACTTAAATAAGTGAGTTAAATAATTTGAAGCAACTCAATATCGATTCCTA
Organism: Bactrocera tryoni; assembly: GCF_016617805.1. Classification (NCBI taxonomy): domain Eukaryota; kingdom Metazoa; phylum Arthropoda; class Insecta; order Diptera; family Tephritidae; genus Bactrocera; species Bactrocera tryoni. Next base: position 1,906 of record NW_024394713.1, read on the forward strand.
AGTGTGTATATACAAGAAAATCGACTTTATACCTTAATATAAGATTGCGGAACTCTTCCAAATCCACTGGCGTTATGGCTTTATGTCCACTTCCGTAATATGAAGAAGGTTAATGAACCTAAATATGTTAAATTATTGATTTGCAGCAACTCAATATCGATTGCCAAATGTGTATATACAAGAAAATCGACTGTATACCTTAATATAAGTATGTGGAATTCTTCCAAAGGCACTGCCATTATGGCTTTAAATAACTTAGTAATATGAAGATGGTTAATTAACTAAGATAAGTGAAGTAAATAATTTGAAGCAACTCAATATCGATTCCTAAGTGTGTATATACAAGAAAATCGACTTTATACCTTAATATAAGATTGTGGAACTCTTCCAAATCCACTGCCGTTATGGCTTTATGTCCACTTCCGTAATATGAAGAAGGTTAATTAACCTAAATATGTGAAATTAATGATTTGCAGCAACTCAATATCGATTGCCAAATTTGCATATACAAGAAAATCGACTTTATACCTTTATATAAGGATGTGGAATTCTTCCAAATGCACTGCCGTTATGGCTTTATGTCCACTTCAGTAATATGAAGAAGATAAATTAACTTAAATATGTTAAACTTATTATTTGCAGCAACTCAATATCGATTACTAAATGTGCATATACAAAAAATTCGAATTTATACCTTAATATAAGATTGTGGAATTCTTCCAAATGCACTGCCGTTATGGCTTTATGTCAACTTCAGTAAAATGAAGAAAATTAATTAATTTAAATATGTTAAATTAATGATTTGCAGCAACCCAGTATCGATTGCCAAATTTTCATATACAAGAAAATCGGCTTTATACCTTAATATAAGGATGTGGAATTCTTCCAAATGCTCTGCCGTTATGGCTTTATGTCCACTTCAGTAATATGAAGAAGGTTAATTAACTTAAATATGTTAAACTTATTATTTGCAGCAACTCAATATCGATTGCCAAATGTGTATATACAAGAAAATCGACTTTATACCTTAATATAAGGATGTGGAATTCTTCCAACTGCGCTGCCGTTATGGTCTTATGTCCACTTTAGTAAGATGAAGAAGGTAAATTAACTTAATTAACTTAAATATGTTAAATTAATGATTTGCAGCAACTCAATATCGATTGCCAAATTTGTATATATGTACAAGAAAATCGACTTTATATCTAAATATAAGATTGTGGAATTCTTCCAAATGCACTGCCGTTATGGCTTTATGTAAACTTCAGTAAGATGAGGAAGGTTAATTAACTTAAATATGTTTAACTAATTATTTGAAGCAACTCAATATCGATTCCTAAGTGTGCATATACAAGAAAATCGACTTTATACCTTAATATAAGGATGTGAAATTCTTACAAATGCGCTGCCGTTATGGCCTTATGTCCACTTCAGTAAAATGAAGAAGGTTAGTTAACTTAAATATGTTAAATTAATGATTTGCAGCAACTCAATATCAATTGCCAAAGGTGTATATACAAGAAAATTGACTTTATACCTTATTAAAAGGATGTGGAATTCTTTCAAATGCGCTGCCGTTATGGCCTTATGTCCACTTCAGTAAAATGAAGAAGGTTAATTAACTTAAATATGTTAAATTAATGATTTGCAGCAACTCAATATCGATTGCCAAATGTGTATATACAAGAAAATCGACTTTATACCTTAATATAAGGATGTGGAATTCTTCCAAATGCGCTGCCGTTATGGCCTTATGTCCACTTCATTAAGATTAAGAAGGCTAATTAACTCAAATAAGTGAGTTAAATAATTTGAAGCAACTCAATATCGATTCCTAAGTGTGTATATACAAGAAAATCGACTTTATACCTTAATATAAGATTGCGGAACTCTTCCAAATCCACTGGCGTTATGGCTTTATGTCCACTTCCGTAATATGAAGAAGGTTAATTAACCTAAATATGTTACATTAATGATTTGCAGCAACTCAATATCGATTGTCAAATGTGTATATACAAGAAAATCGACTGTATACCTTAATATAAGAATGTGGAATTCTTCCAAATGCACTGCCATTATGGCTTTAATTAACTTAGTAATATGAAGATGGTTAATTAACTTAGATAAGTGAAGTAAATAATTTGAAGCAACTCAATATCGATTCCTAAGTGTGTATATACAAGAAAATCGACTTTATACCTTAATATAAGATTGTGGAACTCTTCAAATCCACTGCCGTTATGGCTTTATGTCCATTTCCGTAATATGAAGAAGGTTAATTAACCTAAATATGTTAAATTAATGATTTGCAGCAACTCAATATCGATTGCCAAATGTGTATATACAAGAAAATCGACTGTATACCTTATTATAAGAATGTGGAATTCTTCCAAATGCACTGCCATTATGGCTTTAATTAACTTAGTAATATGAAGATGGTTAATTAACTTAGATAAGTGAAGTAAATAATTTGAAGCAACTCAATATCGATTGCCAAATGTGTATATACAAAAAAATCGACTTTATATCTTAATATAAGGATGTGGAATTCTTCCAAATGCGCTGCCGTTATGGCCTTATGTCCACTTCAGTAAGATGAAGAAGGTTATTTAACTTAAATATGTTAAATTAAAGATTTGCAGCAACTCAATATCATTTGCCAAATGTGTATATACAAGAAAATTCCCTTTATACCTTAATATAAGGATATGGAATTCTCCCAAATGCACTGCCGTAATGGCTTTATGTCCACTTCAGTAATATGAAGAAGGTTAATTAACTTAAATATGTTAAATTAATGATTTGCAGCAACTCAATATCATTTGCCAAATGCGTATATACAAGAAAATCGCCTTTATACCTTAATATAAGGATATGGAATTCTTCCAAATGCACTGCCGTTATGGCTTTATGTCCACTTCAGTAATATGAAGAAGGTTAATTAACTTAAATATGTTAAATTAATGATTTGCAGCAACTCAATATCGATTGCCAAGTGTGTATATACAAGAAAATCGACTTTATATCTAAATATAAGATTGCGGAATTCTTCCAAATACACTGCCGTTATGGTTTTATGTAAACTTCAGTAAGATGAAGAAGGTTAATTAACTTAAATATGTTGAATTAATGATTTGGAGCAACTCACTATCGATTCCCAAATGTGTATATACAAGAAAATCGATTTTATACCTTAATTTAAGGATGTGGAATTCTTCCAAATGCGCTGCCGTTATGGCTTTATGTCCACTTCTGTTAGATGAAGAAGGTTAATTTACTTTAATATGTTAAATTAATGATTTGCAGGAACTCAATATCGACTGCAAAATTTGTACATACAAGAAAACCGACTTTATATCTAAATATAAGATTGTAGAATTCTTCCAAATGCACTGCCGTTATGGCTTTATGTAAACTTCAGTAAGATGAGGAAGGTTAATTAACTTAAATAAGTGAAGTAAATAATTTGAAGCAACTCAATACCGATTACAAAATGTGCATATACAAGAAATTCGACTTTATACCTTAATATAAGATTGTGGAATTCTTAAAATGCACTGCCGTTATTGCTCTATGTCAACTTCAGTATTATGAAGAAGGTTAATTAACTTAAATAAGTGAAGTAAATAATTTGAAGTAACTCAATATCGATTGCCAAATGTGTATATACAAGAAAATCGACGTTATACCTTAAAATAAGAATGTGGAATTTTTCCAAATGCACTGCCGTTATGGCCTTATGTCCACTTCAGTAAAATGAAGAAGGCTAATTAACTTAAACAAGTGAAGTAAATAATTTGAAGCAACTCAATATCGATTACAAAATGTGCATATACAAGAAATTCGATTTTATACCTTAATATAAGATTGTGGAATTCTTCCAAATCCACTGCCGTTAAGGCTTTATGTCCACTTCAGTAATATGAAGAAGGGTAATTAACTTAAATAAGTAAAGTAAATAATTTGAAGCAACTCAATATCGATAGCCAAATGTGCATATACAAGAAATTCGACTTTATACCTTAATATAAGATTGTGGAGTTCTTCCAAATCCACTGCCGTTGTGGCTTTATGTCAACTTCAGTAATATAAAGAAGGGTAATTAACTTAAATAAGTGAAGTTAATAATTTGAAGCAACTCAATATCGATAGCCAAATGTGCATATACAAGAAAGTCGACTTTATACCTTAATATAAGATTGTGGAATTCTTCCAAATGCACTGCCGTTATGGCTTAATGTCAACTTCAGTAATATAAAGAAGGTTAATTAACTTAAATAAGTGAGGTAAATAATTTGAAGCAACTCAATATCGATTCCTAAGTGTATATACACAAGAAAATCGACTTTATACCTTAATATAAGATTGTGGAACTCTTCAAATCCACTGCCGTTATGGCTTTATGTCCACTTCCGTAATATGAAGAAGGTTATTTAACCTAAATATGTTAAATTAATGATTTGCAGCAACTCAATATCGATTGCCAAATGTGTATATACAAGAAAATCGACTGTATACCTTAATATAAGGATGTGGAATTCTTCCAAATGCGCTGCAGTTATGGCCTTATGTCCACTTCAGTAAGATGAAGAAGGCTAATTAACTCAAATAAGTGAGTTAAATAATTTGAAGCAACTCAATATCGATTCCTAAGTGTGTATATACAAGAAAATCGACTTTATACCTTAATATAAGATTGCGGAACTCTTCCAAATCCACTCGCGTTATGGCTTTATGTCCACTTCCGTAATATGAAGAAGGTTAATTAACCTAAATATGTTACATTAATGATTTGCAGCAACTCAATATCGATTGCCAAATGTGTATATACAAGAAAATCGACTGTATACCTTAATATAAGAATGTGGAATTCTTCCAAATGCACTGCCATTATGGCTTTAATTAACTTAGTAATATGAAGATGGTTAATTAACTTAGATAAGTGAAGTAAATAATTTGAACCAACTCAATATCGATTCCTAAGTGTGTATATACAAGAAAATCGACTTTATACCTTAATATAAGATTGTGGAACTCTTCAAATCCACTGCCTCTATGGCTTTATGTCCACTTCCGTAATATGAAGAAGGTTAATTAACCTAAATATGTTAAATTAATGATTTGCAGCAACTCAATATCGATTGCCAAATGTGTATATACAAGAAAATCGACTGTATACCTTATTATAAGAATGTGGAATTCTTCCAAATGCGCTGCCGTTATGGCCTTATGTCCGCTTCAGTAAAATGAAGAAGGTTAATTAACCTAAATATGTTAAATAATGACGCAGCAACTCAATATCGATTGCCAAATGTGTATATACAAGAAAGTCGACTTATACCTTAATATAAGATTGTGGAATTCTTCCAAATGCACTGCCGTTATGTCTTAATGTCAACTTCAGTAATATAAAGAAGGTTAATTAACTTAAATAAGTGAAGTAAATAACTTGAAGCAACTCAATATCGATTGTCAAATTTGTATATACAAGAAAATCGACTTTATACCTTAATATAAGGATGTGGAATTCTTCCAAATGCACTGCCGTTATGGCTTAATGTCAACTTCAGTAATATAAAGAAGGTTAATTAACTTAAATAAGTGAGGTAAATAATTTGAAGCAACTCAATATCGATTCCTAATGTATATACACAAGAAAATCGACTTTATACCTTAATATAAGATTGTGGAACTCTTCCAAATCCACTGCCGTTGTGGCTTTATGTCAACTTCAGTAATATAAAGAAGGGTAATTAACTTAAATAAGTGAAGTAAATAATTTGAAGCAACTCAATATCGATAGCCAAATGTGCATATACAAGAAAGTCGACTTTATACCTTAATATAAGATTGTGGAATTCTTCCAAATGCACTGCCGTTATGGCTTAATGTCAACTTCAGTAATATAAAGAAGGTTAATTAACTTAAATAAGTGAGGTAAATAAGTTGAAGCAACTCAATATCGATTCGTAAGTGTATATACACAAGAAAATCGACTTTATACCTTAATACAAGATTGTGGAACTCCTCCAAATCCACTACCGTTATGGCTTTATGTCCACTTCCGTAATATGAAGAGGGTTAATTAACCTAAATATGTTAAATTAATGATTTGCAGCAACTCAATATCGATTACAAAATGTGCATATACAAGAAAATCGACTTTATACCTTAATATAAGATTGTGGAACTCTTCAAATCCACTGCCGTTATGGC
>NW_024394714.1:0-6938 GCF_016617805.1 Bactrocera tryoni
GCTTCAAATCATTAAAATCAAATATTAAAGTTTATTAGCCTTCTACGTTTTATCGAAATTGACATAAAGCCATAACGGCAGTGCATTTTAAAGAATTCGACAATCTTATATTCAGGTATAAAGTCGATTTTCTTGTATATACACATTTAGGAGTCGATACTGAGTTGCTTCAAATCATTAACATCAAATATTTAAGTTAATTGACCTTCTTCATTTTACTGAAGTTGACATAAAGCCCTGACGGCAGTGCATTTGGTAGAATTTGACCACCTTATATTCAGGTGTAAAGTCGATTTTCTTGCATATACACATTTAGCAGTCGATATTGCTAAATCACTAATTTAACATACCTAAGTTAATTAACCTTCTTCATCTTACTGAAGTTGACATTCAGCCATAACGGCAGTGCATTTGGAAGAATTCGACAATCTTGTATTCAGGTATAAAGTAGATTTTCTTGTATATACACATTTAGTAGTCGATATTGAGTTGCTTTAAGTCATTAATTTGACAAACTTAAGTTAACTAACGTTCTCCATCTTACCGAAGTGTACGCAAAGCCATAACGGCAGTGTATTTGGAAGAGTTCGACCACCTTATACTCAGGTATAAAGTCGATTTTCTGATATATACACATTTAGCAGTCGATATTGAATTGCTGAATATCATTAACATCAAATATTTAAGTTAATTAACCTTCTTCATTTTACTGAAGTTGACAAAAAGCCATAAAGGCAGTGCATTTGGAAGAATTCGACAATCGGGTACAAAGAAGATTTTCTTGTATATACACTTTTAGCAGTCGATATTGAGTTGCTTCAAATCAAATATTTTAGTTAATTAGCTTTCTTTATTTTACTGAAGTTGACATAAAGCCAAGACGGCAGTGCATTTGGAAGAATTCGACCACCTTATATTCAGGCGTAAAGTCGATTTTCTTGCATATACACATTTAGCAGTCGGGATTGAGTTGCTTCAAATCATTAACATCAAATATTTAAGTTAATTAACCTTCTTCATTTTACTGAGGTTGACATAAAGCCACGGCGGCAGTGCATTTGGAAGAATTCGACCACCTTATATTCAGGTATAAAGTCGATTTTCTTGTATATACACATTTAGCAGGCGATACTGAGTTGCTTCAAATCATTAACATCAAATATTTAAGTTAATTAGCCTTCTTCATTTTACTGAACTTGACATAAAGCCATGACGGCAGTGCATTTGGAAGAACTCGACCACCTTATATTCAGGTATAAAGTCGATTTTCTTGTATATACACATTTAGCAGTCTATATTGAGTTGCTTCAAATCATTAACATTAAATATTTAAGTTAATTAACCTTCTTCATTTCACTAAAGTTGACATAAAGAGATAACGGCAGTGCATTTGGAAGAATTCGACAATCTTATATTCAGGTATAAAGTCGATTTTCTTGTATATACACATTTAGGAGTCGATACTGAGTTGCTTCAAATCATTAACATCAAATATTTAAGTTAATTGACCTTCTTCATTTTACTGAAGTTTACATAAAGCCCTGACGGCAGTGCATTTGGTAGAATTTGACCACCTTATATTCAGGTGTAAAGTCGATTTTCTTGCATATACACATTTAGCAGTCGATATTGCTATATCACTAATTTAACATACCTAAGTTAATTAACCTTCTTCATCTTACCGAAGTTGACATAAAGCCATAACGGCAGTGCATTTGGAAGAATTCGACAATTTTATATTCAGGTATAAAGTAGATTTTCTTGTATATACACATTCAGCAGTCGAAATTGAGTTGCTTGAAATCATTAACATCAAATATTTTAAACAATTAGCCTTCTTCATCTTGCTGAAGTTGACATAAAGCCATAACGGCAGCGCATTTGGAAAAGATTTCGACAATCATATGTTCAGGTATAAAGTCGATTTTCTTGTATATACACATTTAAAACTCGATATGGAGTTGCTTTAAATCATTAATTTAACAAATTTAGGCTAAATTGCCTTCTTCATCTTACTGAAGTTGGCATAACGCGATAACGGCAGTACTTTTGGAAGAATTCTACAATCTTATATTCAGGTATAAAGTCGATTTTCTTGTGTATACACATTTACTAGTCGATATTGAGTTGCCTTAAATCACTAATTTAACACATTTAAGTTAATTAACCTTCTTCATCTTACTGAAGTTGACATAACGCCATAACGGCAGTGCATTTGGAAGAATTCGACAACCTTATAATCAGGTGTAAAATCGATTTTCTATTATATACACATTAAGCTATCGATATTGAGTTGCCTTAAATCATTAACATCAAATATTTAAGTTAATTAGTTAATTTAACATATTTAGGTTAACTTTCCTTACTCATCTTACAGAAGTTGGCATAACACCATAACGGTAGTGCATTTGGAAGAATTCGACATCCTTATGTTCAGTTATAAAGTCGATTTTCTTGTATATACACATTTAGCAGTCGATATTGAGTTGCTTCACATCATTAACATCCAATATTTAAGTTAATTAACGTTCTAGATCTGGCTAAAGTTGACATTAAGACATGACGGCAGTGCATTTGGAAGATTTCGACAATCATATGTTCAGGTATAAAGTCGATTTTCTTGTATATACACATTTAAAAGTCGATATGGAGTTGCTTTAAATCATTATTTTAACATATTTAGGTTAACTTGCCTTCTTCATCTTACTGAAGTTGGCATAACACCATAACGGCAGTGCATTTGGAAGAATTCGACATTCTTATATTCAGGTATAAAGTCGATTTTCTTGTGTATACACATTTACTAGTCGATAATGAGTTGCCTTAAATTACTAATTTAACACATTTAAGTTAATTAACCTCCTTCATCTTACTGAAGTTGACATAACGCCATAACGACAGTGTATTTAAAAGAATTAGACAACCTTATATTCAGGTACAAAGTCGATTTTCTTGTATATACATACTTAGCAATCGATATTGAGTTGCCTTAAATCATTAACATCAAATATTTAAGTTAATTAGTTAATTTAACATATTTAGGTTAACTTGCCTTCTTCATCTTACTGAAGTTGGCATAACACCATAACGGCAGTGCATTTGGAAGAATTCGACATCCTTATGTTCAGGTATAAAGTCAATTTTTTTGTATATACACATTTAGCAGTCGATATAGAGTTGCTTCAAATCATTAACATCAAATATTTAAGTTAATTAACCTTCCAGATCTTGCTAAAGTTGACATTAAGCCATAACGGAAGTGCATTTGGAAGAACTCGACATTCTTATATTCAGGTATAAATTCGATTTTCTTGTATATACACATTTAGCAGTCTACAATGAGTTGCTTTAAGTCATAAACATCACATATTTAAGTTAATTAACCTTCTATATCTGGCTAAAGTTGACATTAAGACATGACGGCAGTGCATTTGGAAGATTTCGACTATCATATGTTCAGGTATAAAGTCGATTTTCTTGTATATACACATTTAAAACTCGATATGGAGTTGCTTCAAGTCATTATCATCAAATATTTAAGATAATTAACCTTCTTCATCTTGCTGAAGTTGACATAAGGCTATAACGGCAGTGCATTTGGAAGAATTCGACAATCTTATATTCAGGTATAAGGTCGAGTTTCTTGTATATACACATTTAGCAGTCGACATTGAGTTGCCTTAAATCACTAATTTAACACATTTAAGTAAATTAACATTCTTCATCTTACTGAAGTTGACATAACGCCATAACGGCAGTGCATTTCGCAGAATTCGACAACCTTATAATCAGGTGTAAAGTCGATTTTCTATTATATACACATTTAGCTATCGATATTGAGTTGCCTTAAATCATTAACATCAAATATTTAAGTTAATTAGTTAATTTAACATATTTAGGTTAACTTTCCTTACTCATCTTACAGAAGTTGGCATAACACCATAACGGTAGTGCATTTGGAAGAATTCGACATCCTTATGTTCAGTTATAAAGTCGGTTTTCTTGTATATACCCATTTAGCAGTCGATATTGAGTTGCCTCAAATCATTAACATCCAATATTTAAGTTAATTAACCTTCTAGATCTTGCTAAAGTTGACATTAAGCTATAACGGCAGTGCATTTGGAAGAACTCGACATTCTTATATTCAGGTATAAAGTCGATTTTCTTGTATATACACATTTAAAACTCGATATGGAGTTGCTTTAAATCATTAATTTAACATATTTAGGTTAACTTGCCTTCTTCATCTTACTGAAGTTGGCATAACACCATAACGGTAGTGCATTTGGAAGAATTCGACAATCTTATATTCAGGTATAAAGTCGATTTTCTTGTATATACACATATAGCAGTCGATATTGAGTTGCTTCAAATCATTAACATCCAATATTTAAGTTAATTAACCTTCTAGATCTTGCTAAAGTTGACATTAAGCTATAACGGCAGTGCATTTGGAAGAACTCGACAATCTTATATTCAGCTATAAAGACGATTTTCTTGTATGTACACATTTAGCAGTCGATTTTACGTTGCCTTAAATCACTAATTTAACACGTTTAAGTTCATCTTGCTGAAGTTGACATAAAGCCATAACGGCAGTGCATTTGGAAGAATTCGACAATCTTATATTCAGGTATAAGGTCGAGTTTCTTGTATATACACATTTAGCAGTCGACATTGAGTTGCCTTAAATCACTAATTTAACATATTTAAGTTAGTTAACATTCTTCATCTTACTGAAGTTGACATAAAGTCATAACAGCAGTGCATCTGGAGGAATTCCGCAAACTTATATTCAGGTATAAGGTCGATTTTCTTGAATGTACTCATTTAGCAGTCAATATTAAATTGCTTCAAATCATTAACATCAAATATTTAAGTTAACTGACTTTCTTCATCTTACTGAAGTTGACGTAAAGCTATAACGGCAGTGCATTGGGAAAAATTCGACAATCTTATATTCAGGTATAAAGTAGATATTCTTATATAACACATTTGGCAGTCGGTATTGAGTTGCTTCAAATCAGAAACGTCAAATATTTAAGTTAATTAACCTACTTCATCTTGCTGAGGTTGACATAAAGCCATAACAGCAGTGCATTTGGAACAATTCGACAATCACACACACTTAGAAGTCGATATTGAATTGCTTTAAGTCATTAATTTGACAAATTTAAGTTAATTAACCTTCTTCATCTTACTAAAGTTGACGGAGAGCCATAAGGGCAGTGCACTTGGAAGAATTCGACAATCTTATATTCAGTTATAAAGTCGATTTTCTTGTATATACACATTAAGAAGTCGATATGGAGTAACTCTAAATCATTAATTAAACATATTTAAGTTATCTAGCCTTCTTCATCTTACTGAAGTTGGCATAAAGCCATAACGGCAGTGCATTAGGAAGAATTCGACAATCTTATTTCCAGGTATGAAGTCGATTTTCTTGTATATACACATTTAGCAGTCAATATTGAGTTGCTTTAAATCATTATCATCAAATATTTAAGATAATTAACCTTCTTCATCTTGCTGAAGTTGACGGAAAGCCATAACGGGGGTGCATTTGGAAGAATTCGACAATCTTATATTCAGGTATAAAGTCGATTTTCTTGTATACACACATTTAGCAGTCGATATTGAATTGCTTTAAGTCATTTATTTGAAAAAATTTAAGTTAATTAACCTTCTTCATCTTAGCCAGTCTTAGAATTAGACAACCTTATATTCAGGTATAAAGTCGATTTTCTTGTATATACATATTTAGCAATCGATATTGAGTTGCCTTAAATCATTAACATCAAATATTTAAATTAATTAGCCTTCTTCATCTTACCGAAGTTGACATAAAGCCATAACGGCAGTGCATTTGGAAGAATTCGACAATCTTATATTCAGGTATAAAGTAGAGTTTTTTGTATATACACATCTAGCAGTCGATATAGAGTTGCCTTAAATCATTAACATCAAATAATTAAGTTAGTTAGCTTTCTTCATCTTACTGAAGTTGGCATAACGCCATAACGGCAGTGCATTTGGAAGAACTCGATATTCTTATATTCAGGTATAAAGTCGATTTTCTTGTGTATACACATTTACTAGTCGATATTGAGTTGCCTTAAATTACTAATTTAACACATTTTAGTTAATTAACCTTCTAGATCTTGCTAAAGTTGGCATTAAGCCATAACGGCAGTGAATTTGGAAGAATTCGACATTCTTATATTCAGGTATAAATTCGATTTTCTTGTGTATACATACCTAGCAACCGATATTGAGTTGCCTTAAATCATTAACATCAAATATTTAAGTTAATTAGTTAATTTAACATATTTAGGTTAACTTGCCTTCTTCATCTTACTGAAGTTGGCATAACACCATAACGGCAGTGCATTTGGAAGATTTCGACAATCATATGTTCAGGTATGCAGTCGATTTTCTTGTATATACACATTTAAAACTCGATATGGAGTTGCTTTAAATCATTAATTTAACATATTTAAAATATCTAGCCTTCTTCATCTTGCTGAAGTTGGCATAAAGCCATAGCGGCAGTGCATTTGGAAGAATTCGAAAATCTTATATTCAGGAATAAAGTCGATTTTCTTGTGTATACACATTTACTAGTCGATATTGAGTTATTGATTTAAGTTAATTAACCTTCTTCATCTTGCTGAAGTTGACATAACGCCATAACGGCAGTGCATTTGGAAGAATTTGACATTCTTATATTCAGGTATAAATTCGATTTTCTTGTATGTACACATTTAAAAGTCGATATGGAGTTGCTTTAAATCATTATTTTAACATATTTAGGTTAACTTGCCTTCTTCATCTTACTGAAGTTGGCATAACGCCATAACGGCAGCGCATTTGGAAGAATTCGACAATCTTATATTCAGGTATAAAGTCGATTTTCTTGTATGCACACAGTT
>NW_024394715.1:0-2679 GCF_016617805.1 Bactrocera tryoni
TTCCAAATGCACTGCCGTTATGGCTTTATGTCAACTTCAGCAAGATGAAGAAGGTTAATTAACTTAAATATTTGATGTTAATGATTTGAAGCAACCTAATATCGACTGCTAAATGTGTATATACAAGAAAATCGACTTTATACCTGAATATAAGGTGGTCGAATTCTTCCAAATGCACTGCCGTCTTGGCTTTATGTCAACTTCAATAAAATAAAGAAGGCTAATTAACTAAAATATTTGATGTTATTGATTTGAAGCAACTCAATATCGACTGCTAAATGTGTATATACCAGAAAATCGACTTTATGCCTGAATATAAGGTGGTCGAATTCATCCAAATACGCTGCCGTCTTGGCTTTATGTCAACTTCAGTAAAATGAAGAAGGCTAATTAACTTAAATATTTAATGTTAATGATTTGAAGCAACTCAATATAGACTGCTAAATGTGTATATACAAGAAAATCGACTTTATACCTGAATATAAGGTGGTCGAATTCTTCCATATGCACTGGCGTCATGGCTTTATGTCAACTTTAGTAAAATGAAGAAGGCTACTTAACTTAAATATTTGATGCTAATGATTTGAAGCAACTCAATATCGACTGCTAAATGTGTATATACAAGAAAATCGACTTTATACCTGAATATAAGGTGGTCGAATTCTTCCAAATGCACTGCCGTTATGGCTTTACGTCAACTTCGGTAAGATGAAGAAGGTTAATTAACTTAAATATTTGATGTTAATGATTTGAAGCAACTCAATCTCGACTTCTAAATGTGTATATGCAAGAAAATTTACTTTATACCTAAATATAAAGTGGTCGAATTCTTCCAAATGCACTGCCGTCTTGGCTTTATGTCAACTTCAGTAAAATGAAGAAGGCTAATTAACTTAAATATTTGATGTTAATGATTTGAAGCAACTCAGTATCGACTGCTTAATGTGTTTATACAAGAAAATCGACTTTATACCTGAATATAAGGTGGTCGAATTCTTCCAAATGCACAGTCGTCATGGCTTTATGTCCACTTCAGTAAAATGAAGAAGGCTAATTAACTTAAATATTTGATATTAATGATTTGAAGCAACTCAATATCGACTGCTAAATGTGTCTATGCAAGAAAATCGACTTTATACCTGAATATAAGGTGGTCGAATTCTTCCAAATGCACTGCCGTCTTGGCTTTATGTCAACTTCAGTAAAATAAAGAAGGCTAATTAACTAAAATATTTGGTGTTATTGATTTGAAGCAACTCAATATCGACTGCTAAATGTGTATATACCAGAAAATCGACTTTATACCTGAATATAAGGTGGTCGAATTCTTCCAAATGCACTGCCGTCTTGGCTTTATGTCAACTTCAGTAAAAATAAAGAAGGCTAATTAAGTTAAATATTTGATGTTAATGATTTGTAGAAGTTCAATATCTATTGCTAAATATGTATATACAAGAAAATCTACTTTACACCTGAATATAAATTTATCGAATTCTTCCAAATGCACTGCCCTTGTGGCTTTATGTCAACTTCAGTAAAATGAAGAAGGTCAATTAACTTAAATACTTGATGTTAATGATTTGAAGCAACTCAATATCGACTGCTAAATGTGTATATATAAGAAAATCGACTTTATCCCTGAATATAAGGTGGTCGAATTCTTCCAAATGCACTGCCGTCATGGCTTTATATCAACTTCAGTAAAATGAAGAAGGCTACTTAACTTAAATATTTGATGTTAATGATTTGAATCAACTCAATCTCGACTGCTAAATGTGTATATGCAAGAAAATCGACCTTATACCTGAATATAAGGTGGTCGAATTCTTCCAAATGCACTGCCGTCTTGGCTTTATGTCAACTTCAGTAAAATAAAGAAGGCTAATTAACTAAAATATTTGATGTTATTGATTTGAAGCAACTCAACTGCTAAATGTGTTTTTAAACAAGAAAATCGACTTTATACCTGAATATAAGGTGGTCGAATTCTTCCAAATACACTGCCGTCTTGGCTTTATGTCAACTTCAGTAAAATAAAGAAGGTTAATTATCTTAAATATTTGATGTCAATGATTTGAAGCAACTCCATATTGACTGCTAAATGTGTATATACAAGAAAATCGACTTTATACCTGAATATAAGGTGGTCGAATTCATCCAAATACGCTGCCGTCATGGTTTTATATCAACTTCAGTAAAATGAAGAAGGCTAATTAACTTAAATATTTGATGTTAATGATTTGAATAAATTCAATATCTATTGCCAAATATGTATATACAAGAAAATCTACTTCATACCTGATTGTCCAATTCTTCCGAATGCACTGCCGTTATGGCTTTATGTCAACTTCAGCAAGATGAAGAAGGTAAATTAACTTAAATATTTGATGTTAATGATTTGAAGCAACTCAATATCGGCTGATAAATGTGTATATGCAATAACATCGACTTTATACTTGAATATAAGGTGGTCGAATTTATCCAAATGCACTGCCGTCGTGGCTTTATGCCAACTTCAGTAAAGTGAAGAAGCCTAATTAACTTAAATATTTGATGTTAATGATTTGAAGCAACTCAATATCGACTGCTAAATGTGTATATACAAGAAAATCGACTTTATACCTGAATATAAGGTGGTCGAATTCTTCCAAATGAACTGCCGTAATGGTTTTATGTCAA
>NW_024394716.1:0-8034 GCF_016617805.1 Bactrocera tryoni
CAACCTTTTTTTTATCTCTACCAGTTTTTCAGAAAAATCACATGTTTGTTTCAACTTTGCAAACGCTCTAGCGGCTAAAGTATTCGACGCAGGTGGGTAAAATAAAGAGCATCGGTTAGATAATTTAAAGAGCTTTCAGGAAAGTCTTCAACCTATTTCCTATTCTTTTCAAAAGCCTGGCAAACAAATGTAGTGTTTTGGGAAAAATCACATGTTTGTTTCAACTTTGTAAACGCTCTGGCGGCTAAAGTATTCGACGCAGGCAGGTAAAGTTAAAAGCATCGTCTAGATAATTTAAAGAGCTTTCAGGAAAACCCTCAACCAATTTTTTATCTCTACCAGGAGCGTGACAATAATGTTCACAAACAAATGTAGTGTTTTGAGAAAAATCGCATGTTTGTTTCAACTTTCCAAACGCTCTGACGGCTAAAGTATTCGACGCAGGCAGGTAAAGTAAAAAGCATCGTCTAGATAATTTAAAGAGCTTTCAGGAAAACCCTCAACCAATTTTTTATCTCTACCAGGAGCGTGGCAATAATGTTCACAAACAAATGTAGTGTTTTGAGAAAAATCACATGTTTGTTTCAACTTTGTAAACGCTCTGACGGCTAAAGTATTCGACAAAGGCGGGTAAAATAAAGAGCATCGGTTAGATAATTTAAAGAGCTTTCAGGGAAACCCTCAACCTATTTTTTATCTTTACCAGGAGCGTGACAATAATGTTCACAAACAAATGTAGTGTTTTGAGAAAAATGACATGTTTGTTTCAACTTTGTAAACGCTCTGACGGCTAAAGTATTCGACAAAGGCGGGTAAAATAAAGAGCATCGGTTAGATAATTTAAAGAGCTTTCAGGAAATCCCTCAACCTATTTTTTATCTTTACCAGGAGCGTGACAATAATGTTCACAAACAAATGTAGTGTTTTGAGAAAAATCACATGTTTGTTTCAACTTTGCAAACGCTCTAGCGGCTAAAGTATTCGACGCAGGCAGGTAAAGTAAAAAGCATCGTCTAGATAATTTAAAGAGCTTTCAGGGAAACCCTCAACCAATTTTTTATCTCTACCAGGAGCGTGACAATAATGTTCACAAACAAATGTAGTGTTTTGAGAAAAATCGCATGTTTGTTTCAACTTTCCAAACGCTCTAGCGGCTAAAGTATTCGACATAGGTGGGTCAAATAAATAGCATCGGTTAGATAATTTAAAGAGCTTTCAGGAAAATCCTCAACCTATTTTCTATCTCTACGAGGAGCGTGGTAATAATGTTTACAAACAAATGTGTTGTTTTGAGAAAAATCACATGTTTGTTTCAACTTTGCAAACGCTCTAGCGGCTAAAGTATTCGACGCAGGTGGGTAAAACAAAGAGCATCGGTTAGATAATTTAAAGAGCTTTCAGGAAAGCCTTCAACCTATTTCCTATTCTTACCAAAAGCCTATCAAGAAAATGTAGTGTTTTGAGAAAAATCGCATGTTTGTTTCAACTTTGTAAACGCTTTAGCGGCTGAAGTATTCGACGAAGGCGGGTCAAATAAATAGCATCGGTTAGATAATTTAAGGAGCTTTTAGAAAAGCCC
Organism: Bactrocera tryoni; assembly: GCF_016617805.1. Taxonomy (NCBI): domain Eukaryota; kingdom Metazoa; phylum Arthropoda; class Insecta; order Diptera; family Tephritidae; genus Bactrocera; species Bactrocera tryoni. The sequence continues at coordinate 1,580 of NW_024394716.1, forward strand.
TCAACCTATTTTCTATTCTTACCAGGAGCCTGGCAAGAAAATGTAGTGTTTTGAGAAAAATCGCATGTTTGTTTCAACTTTGTAAACGCTCTAACGGCTGAAGTATTCGACGTAGGTGGGTCAAATAAATAGCATCAGTTGGATAATTTAAGGAGCTTTTAGAAAAGCCCTCAACCTATTTTCTATTCCTACCAGGAGCCTGGCAAGAAAATGTAGTGTTTTGAGAAAAATCGCATGTTTGTTTCAACTTTGTAAACTTTTGTAGCGTCGGTTGGATAATTTAAGGTGCTTTTAGAAAAGCCCTCAACCTATTTTCTATTCCTACCAGGCGCCTGGCAAGAAAATGTAGTGTTTTGAGAAAAATCGCATGTTTGTTTCAACTTTGCAAACGCTCTAGCGGCTAAAGTCTTCGACGCAGGTGGGTAAATTAAAGAGCATCGGTTATATAATTTAAAGAGCTTTCAGGAAAGTCTTCAACCTATTTCCTATTCTTACCAAAAGCCTGGCAAACAAATGTAGTGTTTTGGGAAAAATCACATGTTTGTTTCAACTTTGTAAACGCTCTGGCGGCTAAAGTATTCGACGCAGGCGGGTAAAATAAAGAGCATCGTCTAGATAATTTAAAGAGCTTTCAGGAAAAACCTCAACCTATTTTTTATCTCTACCAGGAGCGTGACAATAATGTTCACAAACAAATGTAGTGTTTTGAGAAAAATCGCATGTTTGTTTCAACTTTGCAAACGCTCTAGCGGCTAAAGTATTAGACATAGGCGAGTAAAATAAAAAGCATCGGTTAGATAATTTAAAGAGCTTTCAGGAAAACCTTCAACCTATTTTTTATCTCTACCAGGAGCGTGACAATAATGTTCACAAACAAATGTAGTGTTTTGAGAAAAATCACATGTTTGTTTCAACTTTGCAAACGCTCTAGCGGCTAAAGTATTCGACGCAGGTAGGTAAAATAAATAGCATCGGTTTGTTAATTTAAAGAGCTTTTAGAAAAGCCCTCAACTTATTTTCTATTCTTACAAGGAGCCTGGCAAACAAATGTAGTGTTTTGAGAAAAATCACATGTTTGTTTCAACTTTGTAAACGCTCTAGCGGCTGAAGTATTCGACGAAGACGTGTCAAATAAATACCATCGGTTGGATAATTTAAGGAGCTTTTAGAAAAGCCCTCAACCTATTTTCTATTCTTACCAGGAGCCTGGCAAGAAAATGTAGTGTTTTGAGAAAAATCGCATGTTTGTTTCAACTTTGTAAACGCTCTAGCGGCTGAAGTATTCGACGTAGGTGGGTCAAATAAATAGCATCGGTTGGATAATTTAAGGAGCTTTTAGAAAAGCCCTCAACCTATTTTCTATTCCTACCAGGAGTCTGGCAAGAAAATGTAGTGTTTTGAGAAAAATAGCATGTTTGTTTCAACTTTGTAAACGCTCTAGCGGCTGAAGTATTCGACGCAGGTGAGTCAAATAAATAGCATCGGTTGGATAATTTAAGGAGCTTTTAGAAAAGCCCTCAACCTATTTTCTATTCCTACCAGGAGCCTTCCAAACAAATGTAGTGTTTTGAGAAAAATCGCATGTTTGTTTCAACTTTGTAAACGCTCTAGCGGCTGAAGTATTCGACGTCGGTTGGTCAAATAAAGAGCATCGGTTAGATAATTTAAAGAGCTTTCAGGAAATTCCTCAACCTTTTTTTTTATCTCTACCAGGAGCGTGGCAATAATGTTCACAAACAAATGCAGTTTTTCAGAAAAATCACATGTTTGTTTCAACTTTGCAAACGCTCTAGCGGCTAAAGTATTCGACGCAGGTGGGTAAAATAAAGAGCATCGGTTAGATAATTTAAAGAGCTTTCAGGAAAGTCTTCAACCTATTTCCTACTCTTACCAAAAGCCTGGCAAACAAATGTAGTGTTTTGGGAAAAATCACATGTTTGTTTCAACTTTGTAAACGCTCTGGCGGCTAAAGTATTCGACGCAGGCAGGTAAAGTAAAAAGCATCGTCTAGATAATTTAAAGAGCTTTCAGGAAAACCCTCAACCAATTTTTTATCTCTACCAGGAGCGTGGCAATAATGTTCACAAACAAATGTAGTGTTTTCAGAAAAATTACATGTTTGTTTCAACTTTGCAAACGCTCTAGCGGCTAAAGTATTCGACATAGCTGGGTCACCTAAATAGCATCAGTTAGATAATTTAAAGAGCTTTCAGGAAAATCCTCAACCTATTTTCTATCTCTACGAGGATCGTGGCAATAATGTTTACAAACAAATGTAGTGTTTTGAGAAAAATCACATGTTTGTTTCAACTTTGCAAACGCTCTAGCGGCTAAAGTATTCGACGCAGGCGAGTAAAATAAAGAGCATCGGTTAGATAATTTAAAGAGCTTTCAGGAAAGCCTTCAACCTTTTTTCTATTCTTACCAAAAGCCTGGCAAACAAATGTAGTGTTTTGAGAAAAATCACATGTTTGTTTCAACTTTGTAAACGCTTTAGCGGCTGAAGTATTCGACGAAGGCGGGTCAAATAAATAGCATCGGTTGGATAATTTAAGGAGCTTTTAGAAAAGCCCTCAACCTATTTTCTATTCTTACCAGGAGCTAGGCAAGAAAATGTAGTGTTTTGAGAAAAATCGCATGTTTGTTTCAACTTTGTAAACGCTCTAGCGGCTGAAGCATTCGACGTAGGTGGGTCAAATAAATAGCATCGGTTGAATAATTTAAGGAGCTTTTAGAAAAGCCTTCAACCTATTTCCTATTCCTACAAAAAGCCTGGCAAACAAATGTAGTGTTTTGAGAAAAATCGCATGCTTGTTTCAACTTTGTAAACGCTCTAGCGGCTAAAGTATTCGACATAGGTGGGTCAAATAAATAGCATCGGTTAGATAATTTAAGGAGCTTTCAGGAAAATCCTCAACCTATTTTATATCTCTACCAGGAGCGTGGCAATAATGTTCACAAACAAATGTAGTGTTTTGAGAAAAATCACATGTTTGTTTCAACTTTGCAAACGCTCTAGCGGCTAAAGTATTCGACGCAGGTAGGTAAAATAAATAGCATCGGTTAGTTAATTTAAAGAGCTTTTAGAAAAGCCCTCAACTTATTTTCAATTCTTACCAGGAGCCTGGCAAACATATGTAGTGTTTTGAGAAAAATCACATGTTTGTTTCAACTTTGTAAACGCTCTAGCGGCTAAACTGTTCGACGCAGGTGGGTAAAATAAAGAGCATCGGTTAGATAATTTGAAGAGCTTTCAGGAAAACCCTCAACCAATTTTTTATCTCTACCAGGTGCGTGACAATAATGTTCACAAACAAATGTAGTGTTTTGAGAAAAATCGCATGTTTGTTTCAACTTTCCAAACGCTCTAGCGGCTAAAGTATTAGACATAGGCGAGTAAAATAAAAAGCATCGGTTAGATAATTTAAAGAGCTTTCAGGAAAACTCTCAACCTTTTTTTTATCTCTACCAGGAGCGTGACAATAATGTTCACAAACAAATGTAGTGTTTTGAGAAAAATCACATGTTTGTTTCAACTTTGCAAACGCTCTAGCGGCTAAAGTATTCGACGCAGGTAGGTAAAATAAATAGCATCGGTTAGTTAATTTAAAGAGCTTTTAGAAAAGCCCTCAACTTATTTTCTATTCTTACCAGGAGCCTGGCAAACATATGTAGTGTTTTGAGAAAAATTACATGTTTGTTTCAACTTTGTAAACGCTCTAGCGGCTGAAGTATTCGACGCAGGTGGGTCAAATAAATAGCATCGGTTGGATAATTTATAGAGCTTTTAGAAAAGCCCTCAACCTATTTTCTATTCTTACCAGGAGCCTGGAAAACAAATATAGTGTTTTGAGAAAAATAACATGTTTGTTTCAACTTTGTAAACGCTCTAGCGGCTGAAGTATTCGACGCAGGTGGGTCAAATATACAGCATCGGTTAGGTAATTTAAGGATCTTCTAGAAAAGTCCTCAACCTATTTTCTCTTTTTACCAGCAGCGTGGCAATAGTGTTCACAAACAAATGTGGTGTTTTAAGAAAAATCACATGTTTGTTTCAATTTTGAAACGCTCTAGCGGGGTAGGTGGGTGATATAAATAGCGTCGGTTAGATAGTTTAAGGAGCTTTTGGAAAAGCCCTAATCTATTCTCTATCCCTACCAGGAGCGTGGCAATAGTGTTCGCAAACAAATGTAGTGTTTTGAGAAAAATCACATGTTTGTTTCAACTTTGTAAACGCCCTAGCGGCTAAAGTGTTCAACGCAGGTGGGTCAAATAAATAGCATCGGTTAGATAATTTAAAGAGCTTTCAGGAAAATCCTCAACCTATTTTCTATTCTTACCAGGAGCCTGGAAAACAAATATAGTGTTTTGAGAAAAATAACATGTTTGTTTCAACTTTGTAAACGCTCTAGCGGCGAAAGTAGCAATAATGTTCACAAACAAATGAAGTGTTTTGAGAAAAATCACATGTTTGTTTCAACTTTGCAAACGCCCTAGCGGCTAAAATATTCAACATAGGTGGGTCATATAAATAGCATCGGTTAGATAATTTAAGGAGCTTTTAGAAAAGCCCTTAACTTATTTTCTATTCCTACCAGGAGCTTGGCAATAGTTTTTAAAAACAAATGTAGTGTTTTGAGAAAAATCAAATGTTTGTTTCAACTTTGTAAACGCTCTAGCGGCTGAAGTATTCGACGTAGGTGGGTCAAATAAATAGCATCGGTTGGATAATTTAAGGAGCTTTTAGAAAAGCCCTCAACCTATTTTCTATTCTTACCAGGAGCCTGGAAAACAAATATAGTGTTTTGAGAAAAATAGCATGTTTGTTTCAACTTTGTAAACGCTCTAGCGGCTGAAGTATTCGACGCAGGTTGGTCAAATATACAGCATCGGTTAGGTAATTTAAGGATCTTCTAGAAAAGTACTCAACCTATTTTCTCTTTTTACCAGCAGCGTGGCAATAGTGTTCACAAACAAATGTGGTGTTTTAAGAAAAATCACATGTTTGTTTCAATTTTGAAACGCTCTAGCGGGGTAGGTGGGTGATATAAATAGCGTCGGTTAGATAGTTTAAGGAGCTTTTGGAAAAGCCCTAATCTATTCTCTATCCCTACCAGGAGCGTGGCAATAGTGTTCGCAAACAAATGTAGTGTTTTGAGAAAAATCACATGTTTGTTTCAACTTTGTAAACGCTCTAGCGGCTAAAGCATTCCACATAGGTGGGTCATATAATAAGCATCGGTTAGATAATTTAAAGAGCTTTTCTATTCCTACAAGGAGCCTGCCAAACAAATAAAATGTTTTGAGAAAAATCGCATGTTTGTTTCAATTTTGTAAACGCTCTAGCAGCAAAAGTATTCGACGTAGGTGGGTCAAATAAAGAACATCGGTTGGATAATTTAAGGAGCTTTTAGAAACGCCCTCAACCTACTTTCCATCCCTTCCAGGAGCGTGGAAAACAAATGTAGTGTTTTAAAAAATCACATGTTTATTTCAACTTTGTAAACGCTCTAGCGGCTAAACTGTTCGACGCAGGTGGGTAAAATAAAGAGCATCGGTTAGATAATTTAAAGAGCTTTCAGGAAAGCCTTCAATCTTTTTTCTATTCCTACCAGGAGCCTTGCAAACAAATGTAGTGTTTTGAGAAAAATCGCATGGGTGGGTCAAATAAACAGCATCGGTTAGACAATTTAAAGAGCTTTCAGGAAAGCCTTCTCTACCTCTACCAGGAGCGTGGCAATAATGTTCACAAACAAATGTATTGTTTTGAGAAAAATCACATGTTTGTTTCAACTTTTTAAACGCTCTAGCGGCTGAAGTATTCGACGTAGGTGGGTCAAATAAATAGCATAGGTTGGATAATTTAAGGAGCTTTTAGAAAAGCATTCAACGTATTTTCTATTCCTACCAGGAGCCTGGCAAGAAAATGTAGTGTTTTAAGAAAAAAAAGCATGTTTGTTTCAACTTTGTAAACACTCTAGCGGCTGAAGTATTCGACGCAGGTGGGTCAAATAAATAGCATCGGTTGGATAATTTAAAGAGCTTTTAGAAAAGCTCTCAACCTATCTTCTATTCCTACCAGGAGCCTGGCAAACAAATGTAGTGTTTTGAGAAAAATCGCATGTTTGTTTCAATTTTGTAAACGCCCTAGCGGATGAAGTATTCGACGCAGGTGGGTCAAATAAATAGCATCGGTTGGATAATTTAAGGAGCTTTCAGGAGAACCCACAACCTATTTTTTATCTCTACCAGGAGCGTGGCAATAATGTTCACAAACAAATGTAGTGTTTTCAGAAAAATCACATGTTTGTTTCAACTTTGCAAACGCTCTAGCGGCTAAAGTATTCGACGCAGGTGGGTAAAATAAAGGGCATCGGTTACATAATTTAAAGAGCTTTCAGGAAAACCTTCAACCTATTTCCTATTCCTACCAAAAGCCTGGCAAACAAATGTAG
>NW_024394717.1:0-2995 GCF_016617805.1 Bactrocera tryoni
TCTTATATTCAGGTATAAAGTCGATTTTCTTGTATATACACAATTAGCAGTCGATATTCAGTTGCCTTAAATCATTAGCTTCCCACATTTAAGTTAATTAACCTTCTTCATCTTACCGAAGTTGACATAAAGCCATAACGGCGGTGGATTTGGAAAATCTCGACAATCTTATGTTCAGGTATAAAATCGATTTTCTAGCATATACACATTTAGCAGTCGATATTGAGTTGCCATAAATCATTAGCTTCACACATTTAAGTTATTTAACCTTCTTCACCTTACCGAAGTTGACATAAAGCCATAACGGCAGTGCATTTGGAAGAATTCGACAATCTTATATTCAGGTATAAAGTTGATTTTCTTGTATATACACATTTAGCAATCGAAATTGAGTTGCTTTAAATCATTAGTTTAACATATTTAAGTCAATTAACCTTCTTCATCTTACCGAAGTTGACATAAAGCCATATCGGCAGTGCATTTGGAAGAATTCGACAATTTTATATTCAGGTATAAAGTCGATTTTCTTGTATATACACATTCAGCAGGCGATATTGAGTTGCTTTAAATCATTAGTTTAACATATTTAAGTCAATAAACCTTCTTCATCTTACCAAAGTTGACATAAAGCCATAACGGCAGTGCATTTGGAAGAATCCGACAAACTTATATTCAGGTATAAAGCTGATTTTCTTGTATATACACATTTAGCAATCGATATTGAGTTGCTTTAAATCATTATTTTAACATATTTAAGTCAATTAACCTTCTTCATATTACCGAAGTTGACATAAAGCCATACCGGCGGTGGATTTGGAAAATCTCTACAATCTTATGTTCAGGTATAAATTCGATTTTCTAGCACATACACATTTAGCAGTCGATATTGAGTTGCCATAAATCATTAGCTTCACACATTTAAGATATTTAACCTTCTTCACCTTACCGAAGTTGGCATAAAGCCATAACGGCAGTGCATTTGGAAGAATTCGACAATCTTATATTCAGGTATAAAGACGATTTTCGTGTATATACATTTTTAGCAGTCGGTATTGAGTTGCTTTAAGTCATTAGTTAAACATATTTAAGTCAATTAACCTTCTTCATCTTACCAAAGTTGACATAAAGCCATAACGGCAGTGCATTTGGAAGAATCCGACAAACTTATATTCAGGTATAAAGTCGGTTTTCTTGTATATGCACATTTGGCAGTCTATATTGAATTGCTTCAAATCATTACCATCAAATATTTAATATAATTAAACTTCTCCATCTTGATGAAGTTGACGTAAAGCTATAGCGGCGGTGCATTTGGAAGGCATAAATTCGGTTTTCTTATATATATACACATTTAGCAGTCTATATTGAGTTGCTTCAAATCATTAACTTCAAATATTTAAGTTAATTCACTACTTTCATCTTGTTGAAGTTGACATAAAGTCATAATGTTAGTGCATTTGGAAGAATTCGACAATCTTATATTCAGGTATAAAGTCGATTTTCTTGTATATACACATTTAACAGTCACTAATGAGTTGCCTTAAATTATTAGCTTCACACATTTAAGTTAATTAACATTCTTCATCTTGGTGAGGTTGACTTAAAGCCATAACGGCGGTGCATTTGGAAGAATTCGACAATCTTATATTCAGGTATAAAGTCGATTTTCTTGTATATCCACATTTAGCAGTCTATATTGAGTTGCCTTAAATCATTAGCTTCACACATTTAAGTTAATTAACCTTCTTCATCTTACCGAAGTTGACATAAAGCCATAACGGCAGTGCATTTGGAAGAATTCGACAATCTTACAATTAGGTATAAAGACGATTTTCGTGTATATGCATATTAAGCAGGCTATATTGAGTTGCCTTAAATCATAATCTGCACACATTTAAGTTAATTAACCTTTTTTATCATACCGAAGTGTACATAAGGCCATAACGGCAGTGCATTTGGAAGAATCCGACAACCTTATGTTTAGGTGTTAAGTCGATTTAACTGTATATACATACTTAGCAGTCGATATTGAGTTGCTTCATATCATTAAAATCAAATATTTAAGTTAATTAGCTTCCTTCATCTTAACGAAGTTGACATAAAGCCTTAACGGCAGTGCTTTAGGAAGAATTGGATAATCTTATATTCAGGTATACAGTCGATTTTCTTGTATATGCAAATTAAGCAGTCGATATTGAGTTGCTTTAAATCATTATTTTAACATATTTAAGTCAATTAACCTTCTTCATCTTACCGAAGTCTACATAAAGCCATAACGGCGGTGGATTTGGAAAATCTCGACAATCTTATGTTCAGGTATACATTCGATTTTCTAGCATATACACATTTAGCAGTCGATATTGAGTTGCCATAAATCATTAGCTTCACACATTTAAGTTATTTAACCTTCTTCACCTTACCGAAGTTGACATAAAGCCATAACGGCAGTGCATTTGGAAGAATTCGACAATTTTATATTTAGGTATAAAGTCGATTTTCTTGTATATACACATTTAGCAGTCGAAATTGAGTTGTTTAAATCATTAGTTTAACATATTTAAGTCAATTGACCTTCTTCATCTTACCGAAGTTGACATAAAGCCATAACGGCAGTGCATTTGGGAGAATTCGACAATCTTATATTCAGGTATAAAGTCGATTTTCTTGTATATACACATTCAGCAGGCGATATTGAGTAGCTTTAAATCATTAGTTTAACATATTTAAGTCAATTAACCTTCTTCATCTTACCAAAGTTGACATAAAGCCATAACGGCAGTGTATTTGGAAGAATCCGACAAACTTATATTCAGGTATAAAGTCGGTTTTCTTGTATATGCACACTTGCAGTCGACATTGAGTTGCTTCAAATCATTAACATCAAATATTTAAGTTAATTAAACTTCTCCATCTTGATGAAGTTGACGTAAAGCTATAACGGCGGTGCATTTGGAAGGTATAAAGTCGATTTTCTTATATATACACATTTAGCAGT
>NW_024394718.1:0-8025 GCF_016617805.1 Bactrocera tryoni
AGTTAATTAACCTTCTTCATCTTACTGAAGTGGACATAAAGCCATAACGGCAGTGCATTTGGAAGAATTCCACAATTCTATATTGAGGTATAAAGTCGGTTTTCTTCTATATTCATATTTAGCTATCGATATTGAGTTTCTTCAAATCATTTACTTCACTTATTTAAGTTAATAAGCATTCTTCATCTTAATGAAGTTGACATAAAGCCATAACGGCAGTGCATTTGGAAGAATTCCGCAATCTTATCCTAAGGCATAAAGTCGATTTTCTTGTATATACACATTAAGCAAACGACATTGAGTTGCTTCGAATCATTTGTTTAACATATTTAAGCAAATTTACCTTCTTCATCTTACTGAAGTGGACATTAAGCCATAACGGCAGTGCATTTGGAAGAATTCCACAATCCTATATTAAGGCGTAAAGTCGATTGTCTTGAATATTCACATTTAGCAATCGATATTTAGTTGCTTCGAATCATTAGTTTAACATATTTAAGTTAGTTTACCTTCTTCATCTTACTGAAGTGGACATAAAGCCATAACGGCAGTGCATTTGGAAGAATTCCACAATCTTATATTAAGGCATGAACTCGATTTTCTTGTATATTTACATTTAGAAGTCGATATTGAGTTGCTTCTAATCATTTACTTCACTTATTTAAGTTAATTAGCATTCTTCATCTTAATGAAGTTAACATAAAGCCATAACGGCAGTGCATTTGGAAGATTTCCACAATCTTATCCTAAGGCATAAAGCCGATTTTCTTGTATATACGCATTTAGCAAACGACACTGAGTTGCTTCGAATCATTAGTTTAACATATTTAAGTAAATTTTCCTTCTTCGTCTTACTGAAGTGGACATAAAGCCATAACGGCAGTGCATATAAAGTCGATTTTCTTGTATATTCACATTTAGCAATCTATATTGAGTTGCTTCGAATCATTTGTTTAACATATTTAAGTTAATTTACCTTCTTCATCTTACTGAAGTGGACATAAAGCCATAACGGCAGTGCATTTGGAAGAATTCCACAATCTTATATTAAGGCATAAAGTCAATTTTCTTGTATATACACATTTAGCAAACGACATCGAGTTGCTTCGAATCATTAGTTTAACATATTTAAGTAAATTTACCTTCTTCATCTTACTGAAGTGGACATAAAGCCATAACGGCAGTGCATTTGGAAGAACTCCACAATTCTATATTAAGGTATAAAGTCGGTTTTCTTGTATATTCATATTTAGCTATCGATATTGAGTTGCTTCAAATCATTTACTTCACTTATTTAAGTTAATAAGCATTCTTCATCTTAATGAAGTTGACATAAAGCCATAACGGCAGTGCATTTGGAAGAATTCCACAATCTTATCCTAAGGCATAAAGTCGATTTTCTTGTATATACACATTTAGCAAACGACATTGAGTTGCTTCGAGTCATTAGTTTAAAATTTTTAAGCAAATTTACCTTCTTCATCTTACTGAAGTGGACATAAAGCCATAACGGCAGTGCATTTGGAAGAATTCCACAATCCCATATTATGGTATAAAGTCGATTTTCTTGTATATTTACATTTAGAAGTCGATATTGAGTTGCTTCAAATAATTAGTATTAGTATAACATATTTGAGTTCACTTACCTTCTTCATCTTACTGAAGTGGACGTAAAGCCATAACGGCAGTGCGTTTGGAATAGTTCCACAATCCTATATTAAGGCATAAAGTCGATTTTCTTGTATATTCACATTTCGCAATCGATATTGAGTTGCTTCAAATCATTAGTTTAACATATTTAAGTAAATTTACCTTCTTCATCTTACTGAAGTGGACGTAAAGCCATAACGGCAGTTTATTTGGAAGAATTCCACAATTCTATATTGTGGCTAAAGTCGTTTTTTGGTATATTCATATTTAGCAATCGATATTGAGTTGCCTCAAATCATTAATTTAACATATTAAAGTAGATTAACCTTCTTCATCTTACTGAAGTGGACATAAAGCAATAACGGCCTTGCATTTGGTATAGTTCCACAATCCTATATTAAGGCATAAAGTCGATTTTCTTACATATTCACATTCCGCAATCGATATTGAGTTGCTTCAAATCATTTACTTCACTTATTTAAGTTAATAAGCATTCTTCATCTTAATGAAGTTGACATAAAGCCATAACGGCAGTGCATTTGGAGGAATTCCACAATCTTATCCTAAGGCATAATATCGATTTTCTTGTATATACACATTTAGCAAACGACATTGAGTTGCTTCGAGTCATTAGTTTAACATATTTAAGTAAATTTTCCTTCTTCATCTTACGGAAGTGGACATAAAGCCATAACGGCAGTGCATTTGGGAGAATTCCACAATCCCATATTATGGTATAAAGTCGATTTTATTGTATTTTCACATTTAGCAATCGATATTAAGTTGCTTTAATTCAATAGTCTAACAGATTTAAGTTAATTCAACTTCTTCATCTTACCGAAGTAGACATAAAATCAAAACGGCAGTGCATTTGAAAGAATTCCACAATCCTATATATAGGTATAAAGTCGATTGTCTCGTATATTCACATTTAGCAATCGATATTGAGTTGCTTCAAATCATTAGTTTAACATATTTAAGTAGATTTACCTTCTTCATCTTACTGAAGTGGACATAAAGCCATAACGGCCGTGCATTTGGAATAGTACCACAATCCTATATTAAGGTATAAAGTCGGTTTTCTTGTATGTTCACATTTAGCTATCGATATTGAGTTGCTTCAAATCATTTACTTCACTTATTTAAGTTAATTAGCATTCTTCTTCTTACTGAAGTGGACATAAAGCCATAACGGCAGTGCATTTGGAAGAAATCCACAATCTTATATTAAGGCATAAAGGCGATTTTCTTGTATATACACATTTAGCAAACGATATTGAGTTGCTTCGAATCATTAGTTTAACATATTTAAGTTCACTTACCTTCTTTATCTTACTGAAGTGGACATAAAGCCGTAACGGCAGTGCATTTGGAATAGTTCCACAACCCTATATTAAGGTATAAAGTCGATTTTCTTGTATATACACATTTAGCAAACGATATTGAGTTGCTTCGAATAATTAGTTTAACATATTTAAGTTCACTTACCTTCTTTATCTTACTGAAGTGGACATAAAGCCGTAACGGCAGTGCATTTGGAATAGTTCCACAATCTTATATTAAGGTATAAGGTCGATTGTCTTGTATATTCACATTTAGCAATCGATATTGAGTTGCTTCGAATCATTAGTTTAACATATTTAAGTTAATTCAACTTCTTCATCTTACTGAAGTAGATATAAAGCCATAACGGCAGTGCATTTGGCAATCGATATTGAGTTGCTTCAAATCATTAGTTTAACATATTTAAGTAGATATACTTTCTTCATCTTACTGAAGTGGACATAAAACCATAACGGCAGTGCATTTGGCGATCGATATTGAGTTGCTTCAAGGCATTAGTTTAACATATTTAAGTTCACTTACCTTCTTCATCTTACTGAAGTTGACATAAAGCCATAACGGCAGTGCATTTGGAAGAATTCCACAATCTTATATTAAGGTATAAATTTGATTTACTTGTATATACACATTTAGCAAACGACATTGAGTTGCTTCGAATCATTAGTTTAACATATTTAAGTTAATGTACCTTCTTCATCTTTTTGAAATGGACGTAAAGCCATAACGGCAGTGCGTTTGGAATAGTTCCACAATCCCATATTAAGGCATAAAGTCGATTTTCTTGTATATTCACATTTCGCAAACGACATTGAGTTGCTTCAAATCATAAGTTTAACATATTTAAGTACATTTACCTGCTTCATCTTACTGAAGTGGACATAAAGCCATAACAGCAGTACATTTGGAAGAATTCCACAATCCTATATTATGGTATAAAATCGTTTTGTTGTATATTCATATTTAGCAATCGATATTGAGTTGCCTCAAATCATTAGTTTCACATATTTAAGTAGATTTACCTTCTTCATCTTACTGAGGTATACATAAAGCCATAACGGCCGTGCAATTGGAATAGTTCCACAATCCTATATTAAGGTATAAAGTCGGTTTTCTTGTATATTCACATTTAGCTATCGATATTGAGTTGCTTCAAATCAATTACTTCACTTATTTAAGTTAATTAGCATTCTTTATCTTACTGAAGTGGACATAAAGCCATAACGGCAGTGCAATTGGAAGAATTCCACAATCTTATATTAAGGCATAAAGTCGATTTTCTTGTATATACACATTTAGCAAACGACATTGAGTTGCTTCGAATCATTAGTTTAACATATTTAAGTAAATTTACCTTCTTCATCTTACTGAAGTAGACATAAACTCAAAACGGCAGTGCATTTGAAAGAATTCCACAATCCTATATTAAAGTACAAAGCCGATTGTCTTGTATATTCACATTTAGCAAACGACATTGAGTTGCTTCGAATCATTAGTTTAACATATTTAAGTAAATTTTCCTTCTTCATCTTACTGAAGTGGACATAAAGCCATAACGGCAGTGCATTTGGAATAGTTCCACAATCCTATATTAAGGTATAAAGTCGATTTTATTGTATATTCACATTTAGCAATCGATATTAAGTTGCTTTAATTCAATAGTCTAATAGATTTAAGTTAATTCAACTTCTTCATCTTACCGAAGTAGACATAAAATCAAAACGGCAGTGCATTTGAAAGAATTCCACAATCCTATATATAGGTATAAAGTCGGTTGTCTCGTATATTCACATTTAGCAATCGATATTGTGTTGATTCGATCATTAGCTTAACATATTTAAGTTAATTTACCTTCTTCATCTTACTGAAGTGGACATAAAGCCATAACGGCAGTGCATTTGGAATAGCTCCACAATCCTATATTAAGGTATAAAGTCGATTTTCTTGTATATACACATTTAGCAAAAGATATTGAGTTGCTTCGAATCATTAGTTTAACATATTTAAGTAAATTTTGCTTCTTCATCTTACTGAAGTGGACATAAAGCCATAACGGCAGTGCATTTGGAAGAATTCCACAATTTTATATTAAGGTTTAAATCGATTGTCTTGTATATTCACATTTAGAAATCGATATTGAGTTGCTTCGAATCATTAGTTTAACATACTTAAGTTCACTTACCTTCTTTATCTTACTGAAGTGGACATAAAGCCGTAACGGCAGTGCATTTGGAATAGTTTCACAATCCTATATTAAGGTATAAAGTCGATTTTCTTGTATATACACATTTAGCAAACGATATTGAGTTGCTTCGAATCATTAGTTTAACATATTTAAGTAAATTTTGCTTCTTCATCTTACTGAAGTGGACATAAAGCCATAACGGCAGTGCATTTGGAAGAAATCCACAATCTTATATTAAGGTATAAAGTTGATTTTCTTGTATATACACATTTAGCAAACGACATTGAGTTGCTTCGAATCATTAGTTTAACATATTTAAGTTAATGTACCTTCTTCATCTTTTTGAAGTGGACGTAAAGCCATAACGGCAGTGCCTTTGGAATAGTTCCACAATCCCATATTAAGGCATAAAGTCGATTTTCTTGTATATTCACATTTCGCAATCGATATTGAGTTGCTTGAAATCATTTACTTCACTTATTTAAGTTAATTAGCATTCTTTATCTTACTGAAGTGGACATAAAGTCATAGCGGCAGTGCGTTTGGAATAGTTCCACACTCCTATATTAAGGTATAAAGTCGTTTTTTTTGTATATTCATATTAAGCAATCGATATTGAGTTGCTTCAAATAATTAGTTTAACATATTTAAGTAGATTTACCTTCTTCATCTTACTGAAGTGTACATAAAACCATAACGGCCGTGCATTTGGAATAGTTCCACAATCCTATATTAAGGTATAAAGTCGTTGTTTTTGTATATTCATATTTAGCCATCGATATTGAGTTGCCTCAAATCATTAGTTTCACATATTTAAGTAGATTTACCTTCTTCATCTCACTGAAATGGACATAAAGCCATAACGGCCGTGCATTTGGAATAGTTCCACAATCCTTTATTAAGGTATAAAGTCGGTTTTCTTGTATATTCACATTTAGCTATCGATATTGAGTTGCTTCAAATCATTTTCTTCACTTATTTAAGTTAATTAGCATTCTTTATCTTACTGAAGTGGACATAAAACCATAACGGCCGTGCATTTGGAATAGTTCCGCAATCCTATATTAAGGTATAAAGTCGTTTTTTTTGTATATTCATATTTAGCAATCGATATTGAGTTGCCTCAAATCATTAGTTTCACATATTTAAGTAGATTTACCTTCTTCATCTTACTGAAGTGGACATAAAGCCATAACGGCATTGCATTTGGAATAGTTCCACAATCCCATATTAAGGTATAAAGTCGGTTTTCTGGTATATTCACATTTAGCTATCGATATTGAGTTGCTTCAAATCATTTACTTCACTTATTTAAGTTAATTAGCATTCTTTATCTTACTGAAGTGGACATAAAGCCATTACGGCAGTGCGTTTGGAATAGTTCCACACTCCTTTATTAAGGTATAAAGTCGATTGTCTTGTATATTCATATTTAGAAATCGATATTGAGTTGCCTCAAATCATTAGTTTAACATATTTAAGTAGATTTACCTTCTTCATCTTACTGAAGTGTACATAAAACCATAACGGTTGTGCATTTGGAATAGTTCCACAATCCTATATTAAGGTATAAAGTCGTTTTTTTTGTATATTCATATTAAGCAATCGATATTGAGTTGCCTCAAATCATTAGTTTCACATATTTAAGTAGATTTACCTTCTTCATCTCACTGAAATGGACATAAAGCCATAACGGCCGTGCATTTGGAATAGTTCCACAATCCTTTATTAAGGTATAAAGTCGGTTTTCTTGTATATTCACATTTAGCTATCGATATTGAGTTGCTTCAAATCATTTTCTTCACTTATTTAAGTTAATTAGCATTCTTTATCTTACTGAAGTGGACATAAAGCCATAACGGCAGTGCGTTTGGAATAGTTCCACACTCCTATATTAAGGTATAAAGTCGTTTTTTTTGTATATTCATATTTAGCAATCGATATTGAGTTGCTTCAAATCATTAGTTTAACATATTTAAGTAAATTTTCCTTCTTCGTCTTACTGAAGTGGACATAAAACCATAACGGCAGTGCATTTGGAAGATTTCCACAATCCGGTGTTAAGTTATAAAGTCGTTTTTTTTTTTATATTCATATTTAGCAATCGATATTGAGTTGCCTCAAATCATTAGTTTCACATATTTAAGTAGATTTACCTTCTTCATCTCACTGAAATGGACAAAAAGCCATAACGGCCGTGCATTTGGAATAGTTCCACAATCCCATATTAAGGCATAAAGTCGATTTTCTTGTTTATTCACATTTCGCAATCGATATTGAGTTGCTTCAAATCATTAGTTTAACATATTTAAGTACATTTACCTTCTTCATCTTACTGAAGTTGACATAAAGCCATAACAGCAGTACATTTGGAAGAATTCCACAATCCTATATTATGGTATAAAATCGTTTTGTTGTATATTCATATTTAGCAATCGATGTTGAGTTGCCTCAAATCATTAGTTTCACATATTTAAGTAGATTTACCTTCTTCATCTTACTGAAGTCTACATAAAGCCATAACGGCCGTGCAATTGGAATAGTTCCACAATCCTATATTAAGGTATAAAGTCGGTTTTCTTGTATATTCACATTTAGCTATCGATATTGAGTTGCTTCAAATCAATTACTTCACTTATTTAAGTTAATTAGCATTCTTTATCTTACTGAAGTGGACATAAAGCCATAACGGCAGTGCGTTTGGAATAGTTCCGCCTTCCTATATTAAGGTATAAAGTCGTTTTTTTTGTATATTCATATTTAGCAATCGATATTGAGTTGCTTGAAATCATTAGTTTCACATATTTAAGTAGATTTACCTTCTTCATCTCACTGAAATGGACATAAAG
>NW_024394719.1:0-37958 GCF_016617805.1 Bactrocera tryoni
TATCTTCAAAAAGTAAATGTCATGAACAAATCTAACGTTTCAAATAAATAACCGATGAGATTTTGCAAATTTTATGCGTTTTTTTTTTAAAAAAAGTTATCAAGCTCTTAAAAAAACACCCGATATTTTTGTTTTAGAGCCAAAACAAAAATCTTCAGCGGCCGTTTGCAAAAAAATTCTACTTCAAAATAACGGACACCTTAATGAATTTATAATATGTGCACTTAAAATATGCAAATAAAAATATTTATTTTATTCCTGTACTATCACATAGAAATATATATTTTTTCGCTCGGTTTACATCCACTTGGCTACGTTTAGTTTATACTTATTTGTATATGTTAGTAAACAATTGTTCAAAATTGTTGAAGCATTTTTATAAAAACCTGATTTTCTATCAAGTACCTATTTGTTTATTAAAATTTTAGCTTATAATAAATAAACAAACGCTTAACATAGACAATGTAGCAGTGCTTGCTTTCCAGCACAACCCCCCCCACCCCCCCCCAATTCACCGTATGTCAATGCGTATACGCAACTACTCGAGAAGAGAACATATTTAGTATGTTAAAGCAAACTCTTACTAAGCAATTCTATTGAAGAATGATGCTTGTTCAATTATTATTTGGTTTAGTCAATACACATGGAGAGGTTGGACTAATTACAAACAAACGTATTTACTATATAACTGCTGCCGGATTGTTTTGAGAATCTTAAATATTTTCAATGCCAGCAAAAGAATAGAATTAGTTGCTTGATCTAAGAAATATTCTAGTACATACCTAAATGAAGCGGTTGTGCAAATTCACTATAATGACACGTAAAACCGGGCCCCTAACGTATATTATGAGAAACTGTTTCTTAACGAATTTTTGCTCAAAGCTTTGTCAACAAGGTAACAATCCACAACAAATATATTAAAATATTGTTGAGAATTTTGTGGATAGATAATTGGTTCTTAAAGATATATTATCAGTTTTTGAGATATGAAACTAAAATTTTGCAGACGTCCGTTTTCCCCATGAAGCCTCATATTTGCCAGAGCGTATCATTAAAGTGAAGCTGCTAAACATACTGACCGGTCAAATTTTATATAGAAATTTTGTTATTCTATGTCCAAAGCACCTGTGAACCATATTACACTCTCGGTGCAGCCAAAGTCAACGTTTTTTCTTATTTTGTTGAATGTCAGTCCATTATTTGTTCGTTTGCCTTTAGAAACATTCAGTATATATATGCTGGTATTGAAAGTGAAACTATGGTAATAATCTCAACATTTGTATTATCGTCTATCTGCGTTTTAGTCATTTTCTAAAAATTTGTTTGGTAGATCGAGATTCCTTGCCATCTCTCTGGAGAGCTCGAAGGTCGCCAAGAACGAGATATGTCTTCAACAATCGAAGGTCTTTAAAGGCTTTGTACCTCTTGTAGGCTTGTATTTTTGATAAAACTCTATCATCATAAGCCTTTTTCAATATTAGTAACGATTTCGCATTTTTGTTAGGTATACAAAATTTGAGAGAAATTTTCTGTGCGGTATTTTTATCCATTGTGAAAATCGTAACGTACTATTGAGGTGTGCCGACTTATGCAGTTGGTTTAAACAAGTTGGTTAACAGATCGCGCTCATAATTAACATAGTAGTTAAGAACAGTCCTTCCAACTTAGCAAAATACAATTTTTGAAATATCATTTACCCGGAGAATTTAATTACAATCCTGAAGCTTTTTTGTCACAATGTACTATATATATTGTGTAGAAATGGTTCCCTTAAAGATTTGTGTAGATATTAAATTGCAGCTGACAGATATATTTTTGGCCCAATAAACATAGACTCTGCATAAAAATCGAGGAATTTGAATAGCTTGGCTGCAATTCAATGGTATTTAAGATTTTGTTGTTATCAGATAGTTAAAATATGTTAATTTCATCGCCCTGCATTGGACGTTCAACATCGTTTTCACTTTGCTTTGTGCTTAAGAACAATGTTCCGTCTTAGCTTACGAAGAATTCCAAGGAAACAGATTTTTTTTCACAAAAGATATGCCACCTGAATGAAACTCTGTAAGTTACACCGCTGTCTCTGAAATACTCGAGTATTTTTATGCTTTAGCTTGAGAGCATTTGTAGGTCTTCACGGTCACGATTTTGGATTAGTAATTTTTTTATACTCCTGTAACTTGTTCTTAATAATATTTCAACTCCATTCGATATTTTTTCGATTCCAAACTGATAATCATATGTGAAAAAAACAGCAGCTACCATTCAGCTCATAAATAACTTTTCTGAATATTTATATTTTTGATTGACAAAATTTTTCCTGTGTATGTATTTCCAGCAAACAAAAGGATTCCAACAATGCATACTATTTAAGGTAGGTTTCTCTCTTGAACTCACACAAAAATATAGTTCGCTAATTATTTTCATTATTCTTATTCTTTTTGTTAAGCAGTTGCGTTTTGAATTTTCAAGTTTTTTTTTCAAAGCAAACAAAATGAAATTCCTCCAACTCTTGCACCGCGAAGAGAGCAAAAAGTTTTTGCGGCGTATTCAGTAGCTTCGCTGGCATTTTGCCAACGCAAGGCAATGCCATAATTTTTTGTGGAGCAAAAGCAGCGGCAAAAGCCTACTTTTTACCTCTCAACAGCCTGTTGATAACTGCATTCAATTGGATTCACTAATATATAGGCGTATATAATTACGCATATATAAATAAATTATATACAACGGCCTCCAGCAATTTTTGCTAGATTATTATGGTGTACAAAGTGGGCAATAAAAAGTCAAAACTATCGCCGACTCACGACTGACTGCACAGTAGTAGACTTAATCGATGCTTTTTGGGTACAGTTATAGATAGTTGTATATTGTTATTTTGAAATTGCACATTGCAATGAATTTTATTGCAGCTGTTTTTGCTGATTTCGTACTTTTTACAGTTTTCTTTTTGATTGTTTTGTTCTTTTGTTATACAAGTGTGGCTTTAGACTTCCATTTTATAGCGGTAAATGCTTGAACTTATTAATATTTCGCTCAGCAGATTGATAAAATTTCATTGTAGTTCAAACTGGCTGCCGAAGGGTTCATGATTTTTATGAAAAGCCTTATCGAGGCATGGTTTGACCCTGCAAATTGCTTTTCGACGAATAATTTTTTAAATTTAAAATTTTAATTGGTATTTCCACTAGATGATTGACCAAGACTTGCACCTTTTCCTGTCGAATGTTGCGTAAAATAAAAGTTTAGTTAAAATACATGCTTAAGTTCTTTGTTGCGGATGGGACTTAATTATATTAGATCCATTCAACTCATTTAGGAATTCTTAGTAAAAAAGTAATTTAATTTTAAATTTTATTAAAAAAACAGGGGTAATAAGGTTGGTCAAAAGACCGGTGTTTTTCGTTTCATACTCTGAAAACTAGATTCTTAGACACCTTTACGAAAATTTCTCCAAGTATGAGCTCTTATTATGACGTAAAAGTTTTCCGCCTTACAGTTCTCTACTTTTTTTCGATATCAACAGTTTTTTTGCTTTTGGTTGCACTGCTAATGATGGAATAGAGAGGCTCTGAATTTAGATATTTTATCACTGCTCGTTATATTTCAAATTCCTGACAAAAGCAATCAAAAACGGCTAAGACTAATCGGAATCAGTATCTCAGCTCACCATTCCTTCTTCCGAAATACTATAGTATCTTCCAAACGGAAGTTTTTGCGGTCGGGAAAGTGTCTAAGATAACTAACAACTATAACATACTTATACGTCCATAAACTCATATAATCTCATCATATATACTGGGTTCCAGGCCACAAAGAATTTCGGTAAACGAAATAGCTTCTGGCTACCGAACCAGGACAGAAAATACGTAAGTCGTTAAAAATGTTACATAATGAAACTTCGGAAAGCCCTGACAGATGGATCAGGGTGAGATGAATTGCTTTAAGAACATGTAAGAGCTTTACAAGAGATCACTTAAACATCAAATGATAGTTAGCAAGAAGCAATCACGACTTGTGTGCCGAATACTTCAACACGAAATAAATTGAACCCAACTGATCTAGCATAACTAAGCATCTGTGGTGCTATGTATGGCGTGACCATCGACCAGTTTAACCTAACCCATCATATCTCTTTTATATTCTTTTTATAAAAAAAAAATTTACTTGAAATATCTAGCCTGAGAAAACGGTAATTCAATGTGAAATCTTAATTGCTTCGAGCAAATTTTCTCAGAATCCCTCTGTGCTGAAACAGTAGTTATTCTGCAGCTTTTTTGTGCTCATTATATACTGAATAGAGTATATTAAGTTTGCCACGATGTTTGTTACACTCAAAAAGAAAGTAAAGGCCAATTCAGTTAAGTTCGCCTCTCTGTTAGTGTGGGTCGATTTTTTTTTTCTTTAAAATCTCGTTTACGGATATACGGTATTTCACGGATCATTCTGAACAACTTTGTCTAGGAGACTATAAGTCTAAAACCGGTTTCGAGCCAGCAATTTTAATACGAAAATCAAAAAATTGGTTATGTGGGAGATATGTGATATAGTTATCAATTCCGACAAATGATCAACAGAATATCAAAATGCATACATGTATTAAATTTCATTTGGATAGAGAAAAACTAACGAAAAAAAATTTATGGTCCCTAAAAACTTCGCCTTAAAAATCGTTGGCTGGAAACTGTTTTTAGACCCATAGTTTCTTAGGCAAAATTGTTCAGCGTGAGTTTTTTTTGGTTCCCTGTAAGTCGACCTGCTCTACGGTATATACGCGAACTAGTCCCATAGTTTTAAAAATATTGGTTTGAAATTGTGCACACGTCCTATACTTCTCAAGAGGCTGCTCCTATGTCGGAACCACCGATATAGGATCACTATAGCATTTAGCTGTCATACACACTGTTCGATCGGAATCAAGAGCTTGTATGGACAACTTTTTCATCTGACCAAATTTGGCATGTAAATGATTTTTTGTATATTATATGTAAAGGATATACTATCGTCTCTATGGTTATTACTGGCTCTTCAGACTTTCTTCATTAATGTGTAGTATTATACAAACAAAGGAGAGCCCCCACGTCAGTGAGCTTCAAACAACTGCTGCAGTTTTATAAAAATACACTCGATGTCTTCGAAGTGAAAATATCTTTCAAAAAGCACTACTTAACTGCCATATTTGAAATCATTACAAGTTTTATTACTGTTCGTTTGGTTCCCAGTAGCGATGTATTTTCATTATTTGTGTATTTTCATTGCTCTTTCGTTCATCGCTTGCTGTTGCTGTGCATTTGTGCGTGCTGGAGAATGGCAAGAACAAGCCATCTCCATATCTAACTGATTATCTCTTTCCATTGCCAACTAAGTGCTGGCAACTACTTGCTTATTGCAGTCACGTTGCAGAGATTGCAGATAGGCCGCTGGCGTTTTTATATCTATTGCTCTCTTTTTCTGAGCACACTGGTACAGTTAGTTTTCTTTATAGGTATATATGTACATATATACATGTATTTCTTTGAGCCTGTAAATATTTCCTGCTCTTTTTTTGGCCCCGACACTCTCTTTACTATCGTTAGTGTCATTACATATGGACACGCCTGCCAATCCACAGCTGTCAAATGTCATGCTGCCTCAACACTGTCAGTGCAGTAAAACAAGATAAATGAACTACACGGCCGAGCTGAGGTTCAAGCGGGGAAGAATTCATCATTTATAGATGTGGCGTGGTGTTCGCAGCTGCTGAAGTGCTGACATTAGGCGCTAATATATCATGTTTGCACCATTTGATTTCAGAATATTGACTCGCTTCTCTCACACAACTGAGAGCGCCTATTAGCTGACCTTGCCACCAGTTACTTGCACTATGTGTTATTGCCATTGCTTTCATATGGGCCGTTTGATTCAGTGATTCTACTGAGATTTCGCGTGCGCACCATACTTTGCCGCTGTATCGTTCTTCCTTCCATTTCACGCCTCCAGAAAATAATCTTCCATACTCGTTTGTCTGTAGGTTTGTTTGTATGTATTTCCCCATGGTCCAACTCAATAAAATTTAGTACGTGTTGTAAGGGTTAATCGATGTTTAGTTAGTTGTTGGTGAGCAGCATTTTTATATGTTGGCCGCAAGCGTTGCGATAAAAATGTATTTCGTGTATTGCTTTTATGTCCGGCGGGACAAACGGATATTCAATGTTTGTGAGAGATATTTTCTTTGTCAATACAGAACAGATAAATACAACAATATGCCATCGCTTGCAATGGAGTATTATGAATAAGGCAAAATACATAAAACAAGAAAATATCAAAAGAATTGAATTCGTACGTGATGAGTTTGAGAAGTCTGTGTGTTATTTAAATTTTCTATATATAATATTGATTGGCAACTTTGTGCATGTAATGTGTTCTCAAGCCTCTATGAAATTATATTCCATTGAATATGCAAATGGAGACCTTTAACCAAATTTAAATATTCAAATTGAGGACTGAATCTATCATCGCAGCGCATAATCAAATATGGTGTTTGAGATACTGGAGGCCCGTGGATGCATCAACACGGTAAGACTAAGAAGGATATTGGAAAAGATGGTCATAATAATGTTATTATAACACTATATATTGAGCGCGCTGTACAACTTGTCGGAAATTTTGTATGAACATCGGCGCAGCTACAGCGGATACCCTACCAATAGTAGGGATGTAGGACAACAATGAATAGAGATGCTAGTTGGTCCAGAATAGAGTCATCATTATCAAGTAACTAGGTCAATCAACTGCCAGGAGCACACGACCACTTCTAAGACAGCCAGTTTTTTCGGAATCTTTTGATAGTACCTTAAGACTTTTAATATGGTCAAATATCTTGGTCCCGCGATGGATTCCACTCTGCATGTTGATCTGACCATGGTCAAACCTACGAAGGCACTGATGATATGCAATTGGCTTGTTGGTAAATCCTGGGGTTGCAGCCAAGGATTATCAGATGGTTGTACACAATGATCGAGCGACCAATTGTCACTTATGTAGCGCTGGTCTGGGCTCCGAAAGCACCGCAGACGTCGGTAGGACTTCATTTCTCGAAGCTGCAACTACTCGCTTACGTCTGCAAGATCGGGCCTTGCTGGAAATCACCCCGCTACACCAAGTTTTCGGTCAAGTCGTAAAACACATTGTGCTCCAAATGACAGCAGGAAGGTTTGGCAGAGGTAAAGTAATCCATTTCCAACTTATAAGCAATGAGCTAAGTGACGTAATACCACTGGCTTTTCTCCATAGGGATAGCATTACCAAAAAGGTACACTTCACTAGGAAGTTTAAGGTTACCCTTGGCAGGTGACTGAATGAAACGGTTCCACTCTTGAGCTACTGCAGAGGTCTGTGCTATAATTCGATATGTAGAGTTAGCCCTCTAACATATCGCATTGAACGTATAGCTATATAAGCGATAGCCAAGCGGCACTCAAAGCGATTTCTCAAAAGAGATTTTTGCATACGAGATCAAATCACTATTGATGCAACTGAATAGTCTATCAGAATGTAACCAAGCGCACCTTATTTGGGTGCCAGATCACAAAGGTATAGCCGGTAATGACTGGCTGATGAGCTTGCCCGATCCGTAGCATTCACCTACATGGTACGACCGGAACCTTTCATTGCGGCTGTTCCTCACACCATAAAGGAGCTGCTCCGCAATGATGAACCAGTGGGTAGGGAGTAACATTGGCAACAACTCCTAGGCATGCGCCATGCCAAGCTGCTAATGGGTGGTTACAACCTTAGAAGGTTTAAATATGTATTCAACCTCCCAAAAAAAAAAAAAATCAGGCTACTTATCGCCTTCTACACACAACTAACTGAAAATTTCCCAGTTATAATTATTAATATTAAATAGTTAGAGTTTTCACAAGTCTCATAAAGTTATAACGATTCGAAAACATAGCATTGAGAATTGTAATTTGTAAACTCATTGTATGAAATCCAACAATGTAAAAATGTATAATTTTACGATTTTACGATGCTTTACAACAGGTTTGTGAGTACCCCAAGCATCTTTTTTAATGGCTTTATAACATAAAAGTTTTTGTTTATCAATATTAGCATGTTTAACAACGAAAAATATAATATCTGCCTCAGTGATAGAGTTCTTGAAGGCAGACAAATGAATCCATTTTTTGGATATGACGACATCGAGAACACATTTGGTATTAACAACAGCAACATTTGAAGCAGCTGGAGTTTTTTTGTTGCTAGGGCTCACTGTTGATTTCAAAGACCATTAGCATTAATTGAAGTCGAAGAATTCGGATTAATAGAATCACCCACAGTATCAACAAAGGAAGGCAGCAATTACAGCAACAATTGGTCTGTTTTGGCACTGGCTAGCGGGTGAGCATTCCTAACAACAGCCTCAACATATGTATTGGCAATTTTAACAGCATTAGTAGAGGCTGCAGACCTAGACGGGTATGAGATAATCCATACTCACACTATCAGCAAAAACAGAAACCGCAACGTTGGACGGAGAAGTATTGGCACCAACAACAGTGGAAGTAGTGAGAATGGAGCTGAGCAGCAGTTGGAGCGGCAGAGAAAGCATTTGATACTGATGCAGCGAATTTACGGTTGTCAGTAATATGGTCGGTACATTGCTGATCGCTGACTTCAAT
This sequence comes from Bactrocera tryoni, assembly GCF_016617805.1. Taxonomy (NCBI): domain Eukaryota; kingdom Metazoa; phylum Arthropoda; class Insecta; order Diptera; family Tephritidae; genus Bactrocera; species Bactrocera tryoni. Next base: position 8,661 of record NW_024394719.1, read on the forward strand.
TCATGAAGACTTAAAAACAAAGAACTTCGTTCATTATATAGTTGTTGGATTAATGAGAGCGCCTTTTTATACCCAGAAGGAAGCGTCGGAGACCCTATATAGTATATATGTAAATAATCAATGTTGAGCTGAGTCGATATAGCCATGTTCGTCTGTCTGTCTGTATATATACAAACTAATCTCTCAGTTTTTAAGATATTGTCTTGAAATTTTGCAAACGTCATTTTCTCTTCAAGAAGTTGCCCATTTGTCCGAACTGTCGATACTGGACCGCTATACATATAGCTGCCATACAAACTGAACGATCGGAATCAAGTTCTTGCATGGAAAAATTTCACATTTGACAATGTATCTTCACAAAAGTTGACCCAGATTATTTTCTACGGCAATTATGTAATCTTCGTAGAAATTGTACAGATCGATTAACTATAACATGATCATTTCTTTACCGATAATGTAAAAATTAGAAGGCCCAGAATTTCGCAGCCCCGTACTAGCATTGTGCCCTTAAGAAGAATAGGCACTCCACCGAGTTTTAAAGCTGCAGACTTATCGATCCGTCCTCGTCTAAAAACAATGTTGCAGTGCAAAATATAATGTTTTATTTTTGCAATAACTAAATGCCAGATGTGGCTGTCAAGCCATATTTATTCCACAAGAATAAACTCTTATATACAAGTATTTATATGTATGCACTTCCCTCGCTCATTCAAGGAAATGTCGTATGAAGTTTGTTGCTCCGAACCCTTTCGCTTCCGTTGTGGCAAGTAAATATATAGACTCTTTGCTGCTGTGCTGTTTTGCTTGTTAAGCTCTTACGCTTGGATATTTCGCAACAACATAACATAATTCTTCTCTCCATCGCTGTCAACAAACTAATTCAAAAGCACAACGGAGCAAACACTGACGGCGAGCGGCAGCAATTTCTCACTTCCAACATTTCTTCGGTTTAATTTCTTGAGCTTCGGTTGCAAATGCTCGGTTTGCATGTTGGCAATGAAAAAAAGGAAAATAAAAGCTACACATTTTGCAGCTGAACAGATGTTTGTGTGGATTGCTTTTTAACTCGTTAACATATTGTAGAATGCTAGGAAATTTCTTGTGAAATATTAATTATTTTTCGAAATATGACTATTAAGCTTAAGTGTGGAGCGAGCAGGGGAAATTGGGTTAAGGTGTTGAAATTTCATTTTTTTTCCATAAGCTTGCTAAAAGCTATTCGAATTTTCCATGTTTGATGAAAAGTCTGCATTTTAACATTTCCTGATGTCCTGATTAGGTTAGCATTCACATTTATTCCACGTTTACACCACTGTGTCTCGATTGGACGACGGTGATTTATTTCTTCTTCTTCTTCTTAATTGGCGTAGACACCGCTTATGCGATTATAGCCGAGTTAACAACAGCGCGCCAGTCGTTTCTTCTTATCGCTAAGTGGCGCCAATTGGATATTCCAAGCGAAGCCCAAGTCCTTCTCCACTTGGTCCTTCCAACGGAGTAGAGGTCTTCCTCTTCCTCTGCATCCCCCGGCGGGTACTGCGTCGAATACTTTCAGAGCTGGAGTGTTTTCATCCATCCGGACAACATGACCTAGCCAGCGTAGCCGCTGTCTTTTAATTCGCTGAACTATGTCAATGTCGTCGTATATCTCGTACAGCTCATCGTTCCATCGAATGCGATATTCGCCGTGGCCAATGCGCAAAAGGACCATAAATCTTTCGCAGAATTTTTCTCTCGAAAACTCGTAACGTCGACTCATCGGTTGCTGTCATCGCCCAAGCCTCTGCACCATATAGCAGGACGGGAATTATGAGCGACTTATAGAGTTCAGCTTTTGTTCGTCGAGAGAGGACTTTACTTTTCAATTGCCTACTCAGTCCGAAGTAGCACCTGTTGGCAAGAGCAATCCTGCGTTGGATTTCCAGGCTGACATTATTGGTGGTGTTAATGATTTTGATTTATTTACCTCCGTAAAATTATTGCTTTGATGTGCACTTCTTGTGTTCATAATTAATTTGGGCGCAAATTATGCGCTTAAAGTTAGGGGTTAAGGGTTCTTTTTGCTGCTTGAGAGTTTAGTAAGAGAAAGCAAATTTCCTGCGTTTGAAAAAATTTCAGTCTTGCTGTTAGATTGAATTATTTATGTATTAAGTTAAACCGTATGGAAAAAACTGATGTCTGAGGAAGGCGCTTAATTTAAGTGCAATTATATGGGGTAGTCGAAAAAGGTTTTTTGTATTTCTAATCAAACTTCAACTTATTTTTGTGTTTATAATAATAAATAAATAAACACTTATGTACCATTTTGGTCGACCACTTTTTGTAATTTTTGCGCTAGAAATATTATTCCATCAGTGTGTCGAAATTTCCAGAACGGAAGCGAGCAAACCATTGTTGTGTTACATGAGCTGATACAGCATCGTCTCTTTAAACTTTTTCGACTATCCAATATATAACTAGTTAGCTATATTGAGTAAGACTGTTCTTTAGAAATAAGTATATGAATATTTTTGGTTTACTGAACAAAAAACAAGTCGGCTTCGTTAGCTCTGGCTAGCTTATAATACTCTCATCGTACCTGAAGCTGCCTGTGGAATCGCATAAGTTGTAGCCCTATGACTAACTGAAAAAGTAGACAGCTTACTGCGATAACTTTAATCTGTCTGATGATATCTTTGGAATCTCATAAGTTCTTCTCTCACCAGTAATTGGAAAAGAATACAGCTTACTACGGTAGCGTACGAGTATTATGTTGATCATAAGCAGCTGAAGCCAAGGCAGTCGATGGAGCAGCAGCAGCACTTGTAAAAACAAACTGCCGTTTGTCTTCAATGACAGCTAGGTTTCTGCTAGTGCATACTGCGGCTAAAAATATAAGGAGTTGTCGCAAGACAATGACCTACAGCTGATTTTTGGTACATAGCATTTTTATGACATTATATATGTTGGTGTTAAATTTCAATAATATCCGCCCACTTTTACGCCCACCTGCCATACAAACTAAATTCTCTTTTATCAAGTCTCTTTTAGCAACTTTTTTACAACTTCGTGACATTCTAATTTTTTTAATTGTACTTTAGTACGAAAAATGTTTATGTACGGATCCGAAGACATTAATAAGTGATGCATCACATCTTCGTTAGTGGATATGCGTCCAATTCTTCTGGAATGATATATCCTATAGTTCCTGTAATCCTTGTTATATATATGTTGCATACTTTTACTTACATATATGTTGCGCTAAAAAGATGCACCACTTTGAATTTGAAGAACATTGAAATTTTGACGTCCAAATTATGTTGTTCCACAATATTTTTTATGCATTAGTTTTTTCAATGGATTTTGATGCAAATTTTTTCTTTGATACATATTATAAATTAAAAATAATAATAAAGTTGAATTTCAATAGTTGTTTTATAGTATCAATGATTTGACTTTTGAATAAAAATTGTTTGCTAATTTTGAGGTTCTCCACATTCACCAACTTTGGGCAGTTCTGGACAAAAAACTAATGCAGATAGAATCCTAGTATTTTGGTAAAATAATGTATAGATAGTTGGTAACAAACTGTGAAATTTTCATTCAAATCAGACAACATGCCATTTTTGAATTTCAGCCACGGAAATCCCAATGTGCGCCGCCTTAACTCAATTTAAGTTTAACTATCCATGCACACATGTACACACACACATACATGAAGAGCAAGCGATTGTATAGATGTATAGACTCCAGCATAGTCCAGTTTGGTACTTTGCGATACCAGTTGGAGGTCAGTTGCTAAGTCCAAGAGGAGTTGTCATCGTTAAGGATGATTGCGCTTGACGCGAATTTCAACAGACTCTACGGCCTCAGTATCGATACCGTCTCCAGTGTGTCATACCGGGGGGAACCCAGATGCTTACAGCGTAATCTTACCAAAGCGGGATAAGTGCACAAGAGATGCTCTATTGTTTCTCTGGTAACCAGTTCTAGACATTTCCTTCAGTTTTCTTTTTGTGACTTTCATGTATCGTCGCCAGAGAGTGACCAGTTAGTAGTCCTATCATGTTCCTACAGTAACAATAGGAGTTTTTGTACTTCCGATTTACCGTTTGTTTTGTTTTTTTTTTTGTTTGGCACCTTACTTGTGGCAACACTTTGCACTACCGCCTTGCTGACCAAGACACTTCTGGCTGATAAGCGATACGAGGTTACTGCCTTGTTTGTCTGTCTACGTAGAGTTTGCCTTATGCCTAACTCCGTAACTCCGTACCGGATATTCCAGCATCAGCTCCATCTTCTATCCTCGAATCATCCGTATAGATGTTCACGCCTCTAAGATTACTTTTTAAATGTGATTTTCAATGCGATTTTAAATGTGCTTTTTCTTTATCCTAATGGAGCCAACTCAGAGCTTCATCCTTAGCAATGCCCCAATGTCATATTGGTTAAGCTAGGTTAGGTCGTAGGGTTGAACTCGTTTAGACAAATGTCTTTTGTGTTACCCCTTTCCTCTTAGACTAACGAAGCGTTGAATTTACCACAAATTTGTGGTTAAAATTAAGCCCAGCCACTAATTTGCCGAAGTTGTGACTAACAAGATATTTCAATCTCAGTGAGGTAAAAGTAAGACAAAAGAGGAGAAAGTGTCAAGATGAACCCATCTCCTATCGGACAGCGTCCAATCAGTAGACCTTCAATTACGGTGAGACTGACTTTGCCAATAGCTAATAGTTCGGAGTATCTCTTACTCTGGCCTAAAAATTGTAGTCGTACAAGCATTGGCTGTTGATCAGCGTTTGCCAAGATAAATGGCGGTTCTTAGGTCCAACGCTAGAACTCAAGCGGGCATCAAAAGACTTGCTTCCATTTGGAGGAAATTGAGCAAGAGAATTCTACTTTCCAGTTTCCGGCGATTCTACTGTGATCGGGCACATATACAAGTTTAATATCGAAGAACCTTGAAACTTTGGCTAATGAGGTCATTCACTACTGCATTCGCTTTGAACGCACAGCCAGAGAGCTCAAAGTCGGTACAGTCGCTAAGCTATCGGAGCTAACAACCCTCTCTCTGAAGGATACTGCGCTTCGCTGCTCCATATCTACCGCTACCTTGATGGCAGCCAGTTTCACTTGAAAGACGCTATAGTGGTCTGGTAAAACCCGATGTCATAACAAACGATAGGTATTTATTTCCGAGAGCTTACAGAGTGTTTGGATATCGTCAAAATGAAGAAATTATGTCGAGTTTACGCGGCTGGCTCATGTAAAACTCTTGTACTTTAGCTTTAAAATAGTGTTTTCAATCGAAAATTTTTCTTCGGAACTCAGTAGCACTTAGCTGCCGGCCACATTTACCTGAATCTATTTTCGCGCAATCCTAAACCTTCGAATGTACTGAATCCTCATTAAGAGTAAGTAAAGAAAATTGTAATTTCCGGCAGAGAAAATTAACTAGAGCAACTTCACCTGTGACAAAGACATTTCCGCCAACGTTTACATTCAACAAACCGCAAAAATTTCGGAAGTAAACGAATGAGGAGGTGACACAGCACCCTTGGAAGTTTAAGACATAGCACGGACACTTTACCATGAACTCACGTGCAATAGCGGCATTCCGGCAAACCGTTACAATGACCAAAATTACAGTCATTAATAAAGACGAGCAGCCATCGTAGTGATTAACTGCAGCGAGTAATTGTACATATACATATGTATGTGCTAGGTCCATATACATACATAGGTATATGTAAATGTGCCGAGAGTAGACCGAGTTTTAATAGTTTACTAAGTTGCAGTGCGAAAATTCTGCAAAACCAGAGATAAAGCATAGACTAACGGTTTGACATTGAAAAATTGTTATTTGCAAATGACCCAACTCTACTAACAAGTAACTGGCAATGAGCAAACGAGCTGCGAGGAAATAAGTGTAGTTCATAATAAGTTAGACTATGATGGGGGTTTGCTGTTGGCTACGTCCGTCTGATTACACTGATTTACAGCGAAATTCAACACTGAGGGAGAAATTATAGTTTTTTTTAATAAGAGTTCGGAAGGTAAAAATTTTGTGGTGGCACTTAGAATATATTTAAAATGGAAAAAACTCTAACGGCTGGCTGATGAACTCGATGCCCGCGATGAGGCGAAAATTCACATAGACCAAAGAGATATCGAAAAATTAGAAATACTACTGCTACTCTGATAATTTATATCGGAAAAAGCAGTCTTCTTAATTCTTCTTGATTCAAAAATTGGAAATGGAAAGACTGTGCCATCTGAAAACTCCGATTTCTCGTAAATTGAAATCGAAGGGTCGTCCAGGTCATCGAATCATTGAGAACGGTAAGAATGAGACTTCTCACCTTCCATTTTTCCAGACAATTGGATTCGGAAGTAACACATCACAGTCGTTCGATTTATTTTTAATATTTTCTCCATTTCTATATGCAGCTATTTGCATGCTTAAAGGATTTCCACAAAGCATTCGTCTTCCATGTTCAACAGTGTAAATATCTCCATTTTTTTATTGTCTGCTACGAGCAACTAAGCAGATAAAGTTGTTGTAATTTCATTGCGACAGATGAATTTTAATGAAATTGTTAACTCACTGTGACAAGTTTGGAATGAGGTGAGAGAGCGCAAGTTAAAAAACGGTTACGGTTACGGAATACGTGATTCTGTTTATTTGAATTTGTGGCTAAATGAACTTGTCTTTCCATGCTAGAGATTTCTGTAAGAGAGGGAAATGTAAACCGCTTTTATAAATATCTATATAGCAACTTTAATTTTATAAAATAGAAGACGGAAAATATAGTCTCCTAAAATGCAAAACAATGTATCATCACAAAAAAATTTAAAACCGCTGTCAGATGTAATAACCAGTATTTAACCATTTGATAACCGAAACTCAAATTTAGTTATATGTAATATGAGTGTATGATAACCAAAGTATAACCATTTATAACTGAACCTCAAATTTAGTTATAATATGTATAAGTGTAGGATAGGGCGATTTTAGGCGAATTTCCGAAATTTCAAGGCCGGAGTTGGGGTTGAAGATGCAATCCGATCTCAAAACAAAAAGTTGCATTGGAATCAGGAAGTACTAAGGCAACTTTTCCGCACTATTAGAAATCCCGTATCGAAAAAAGTCCGGAATCGACCCACCCTAGTGTATGATAACCAATATATAACCCATGTATAACCAATATATAACCCATATATAACCATTTTATAACCAAAACTCTAATTTAGTTTAAATTTGATTTATATCCATTCCATCGCTTTTCCTTCTCCTGAAAACTTATGAAAAGTGGTATTACGTTATTTTGCATTTTAGGTGACGATATACATAAGTACACATACTTTTAGGCAAACTTATTTTGATTTCATCTAAAAGCGGAAGAGTTAAACACGTTTGGTAAGGCACATGTATTTGTTTTAAAGGTCAAAGGGACAATACTTTTTGATCAATGGCTAGTCAGCATCAAAATGAAATTTAATCTCTCAGGAGAGTACTTTAATTATAACCTATTAAGCTTTACACTTCCATAAAGTTTTTTACAATATTATTATTATTCTTTAGAATCAAAACCTTTTGCGAGGAAAATGCCTACGAAGTAATATAAGTTAATGGTCTTTCTTGTTGTGTTGTTGTATTCCTCAATTTAGTGAACGTTATAAACTTGAGTATGCTCCGAAGGCCAGTTTCTTCAAACTATAATTATTCTATCTATCATCACCTTGTGGTCCATAAAGTTAGAATACGTCTATTTCTTTTCCACAAGTTCTTCATAGATATCAGATCTCCAGATAATAACGACTTCTATGGTTGGGATGAATTTACTATGCTATCCAAGGTCACAATAATCGAATACATTTTAGGTGAGGTTCGTCTTTTTGCAGTGTTCTCTGCTTCCTTGCAGGGAACGTCAAAATTCTTTAGCCGTTTCGCACCCTGATACTTATAAGACTACACATGTTGGATAAAATGAAGATTATGAACCATACCAGAAGCTTATTGAAATAAAGCGTTTCTTAACCACAGCGCTGCCTAGCGAGAATCGATTATAGTATCGGGGTAGGTGGTTATGCTAGGTTTTGTTAGGATAGGTTAAACAGTCGATTTTTATAGGGATCTCACTTGAACAGCTTATAACGCCGGTCCGTGACGAGTGAGTATGAAATGGCAGTGCATATTTTATTATAATTGGAAAGCATTTTATTACAATTTATATGTAATTAAATAGGTTTTTTACTTTGTCTTCAGATTATGTATGAATACAAGATCGAAACTGATTTATCGGCACTCTGATTTGTCGGCTCTATATCATCATCCCCCCTTCAAAGCCAATGAAATGAAAGCAACACCTTGTGCTGTCACTTTTGTCACCAACGAATGGTTTTAAGTCCTGGCGTCGTTTCCTTGGTCTTAAGAAAACCCAGAAGAATCATAATTATGGCAAACCAATCAATAGTTTTCGGATAACCCAGCTTTCGAATTAGAAAAAGTCACAAGATGTTAAAAGATCCAAATTCATGTTTCCTCATGAAATGACAGTGCAGGTTGACGCCAGCTTCATCGATTTAAGGTTTCTTGACTCTCAGACAGAAGGCTGTGGTTTTTCAGTGCACAAATTTTTCCCTCTAAAGTCTCCAGAATACAAAAGAAGTATAATATGGAGGCTGACCAAAAATTTAAGCAACACCTCTCCGTGTTATGGCTACAGACTTCTCCAAAACTATTAAGATGGCGTATCATAATTTTTAAATAAAATTAATGACGCCTTAAGTTGGATGAAGCTTTCGCTCTCTGAATTATGAAATGTCAACAAAAATGGCCAACATTCTTTGAATCGCTTTTACTCATTAATAATCAATTGGACTTTTGATAAAAAAAGGATGTTTTTAAGCAGCTTTTTATGAAGAGTTTCTTAAGGAAATATGGTTTTAAAGTTTGGAACAAAAGAGAGAGAGAGTAACATAGCCTAAGAATGCCTAATAGGTTAGACTCACATACCATAAAAGAAAATAATGCCTACGAACTCAACTTTCACCTAGCGTTTACACTGTGGTTCTTCTTTTACAATAATTATTTGCTTAGATGTTGTAGTTCCCATCTGTCCATGTCACGTGACCCAAATCATGCTCACACTTTTACCTGTCAATGTGACAGTTTTTCAGTACTGGGGTGCCTAGTTACTTGGCAACTGTGTTGTTGTCTGCTGACCTTTTGCCGCTGTCATGTCAAATGCTTGGCCGCAAAAGGTGTCAAGTGACAAAATATGCTATTTTTGTCGTTTTACGGGTGGCTTGCTTTAGCTTTGTTAAATTCTGAGTTGTGATAAGTAGTTATATGGATGCAATAAAGGTTTATTTTTATTTTTAAAGGATTGCTTGCAATAAGTTTTGTTTGTTGATTTTATTTAAAACAAGAATAAAAAGTTCACTTTGGCTACACCGAAGATGCAAAACTCTTGACAGACGCATTTTTTTTTAAGCATGAAGAGGTGAAATAGGATCTTTATCTTGATTTTGGGCGGTCAGCTTATATGGCAGTTATACGCTATAATAGTCCAATCTGCACAATTACTTCGATGATTGTAGGAATGTATTGAGTAATAGACAATGACAAATTTCGTGAAGATATCTCGTAAAATGAAAAAGTTTGCCATAAGCTATAGTGGGCCGATAACGGCGGTTCCAACAAGTAAGCAGCTTTTTTGGCAGAAAAGGATGTGAGCAAAATTTCTGATTTATACCTTAAAATCTGAAAAGACTAGCTCGCATATATACAGCTAGAAGAACCGACGACCATGCCTTCCTTTTCGCTGTTTGGAGCACATTGGAGCTTCCAAGTGAAGCCAGGCTATTTTCCCCTTGATCTTTTGGACTTTCACTTCCTCTTCTTTTGCTTCTCTCGGCGGGTACTGCGCGGAATACTCTCAGAACTGTGGAGTCATCCATTCGGATGACAAGACTTAGTCAGCGGAGCCGCTATCTCTTAATTCGCTGAACTATGTCAATGTCGTCAGATATCACGTACAGCTTATCGTTCCATAGACTACGATATTTTCCGTTGTCAATAAATCATCCGCAGAACCTTTCTCTCGAAAACGTGTAACGACGACTCATGATGTTGTCATCGTCCTTGCCTCTGCACCATATAACAGGTCGGGGATAATGAGTGACTTGTAGAGTTTGGGGTTTGTTTGTCGAGTAAGAACTTTACTTCTCAATTGCCTACTCAATCCGAAGTAGCACCTGTTAACAAGAGTTATTCTGTATTAGATTTCGATATTGACGTTGTTGTTGGTGTGAATGCTGGTTCAAAGATAGACAAAATGATCTACGACTTCGGAGTTATGGCTGTCAACACTGACGTGGCAGCCAAGTTAAGAGTGCGAGGACTGTTTGTTTAATAACCGGAAATACTTCATCTTGCTCTCGTCCACTATCAGACCCATTTGTTTCGCTCCCTTATGCAGTATGGAAAAAGCAAAACTAACGGCGCAGTTTCTGAGGCCAAAGAGATGAGAGATCATACCTTCTCTATTCAGCTCTACAACTCCATATATTTTCTTCAGGAGTTGATTAAAGAAGACAAACGATAGGGAGTCGTATTGTCTGAAACCTCGTTTGGTATCGAACGGCCTTCCCGTACCGTACGGAGCTTATGGTAAATGCTCAACATAAGTTTGCACAGCCGTATTAGTTTTGCGGGGATACCAAATTCGGAATTCGTGGCATAAATGCAGCTCTTTTTTGTGCTCTCAGAAACAGACGAAGATGTGGGTGTGTCGATCCTCTTTTGACGTGTCTTTTCCAAAATTTGGCGTATGATGAATATCTGGGCAGTTGTTGATATTCCAGAACCTAAAGCCATACAGTTTAATCAGTTTGTTGACGGTGGGCTTTAATTTTTCACACAATACGCTCTATAGAGCCGTATATGCGATGTAGAGGAGGTTTATCCCAGTTGACACAGATTGTGGGGTTTGTTTTTTTGTGTATTGGACAGAGTTCACTCCAATTCCCTTCATCCGACCGTATTCTACAAAGAAGCTGATGCATGCTCTTTATCAGTTCTTCCCCACCGTATTTGAATTGCTCGGCCGTCATACCGTCAGTGGGGCCTTTTTTGTTTTTCCAACGGGTAATTGCTTTTCGAACTTCTTTATGTTTGGGAACTTATTATCCATCGTCATCCATTGGGGAATTGAGTTCACCATCTCCTGGTGTTATGCTTTCACTGCAACTCATCAGGCTGCAGATGTGTTTATTCCTAACACCTTCCATGAATTCAAATTCTAAAAGTCTTTGTCATACAAAGAATGAAAGAGAGATAGTGAAGTTTATACAGTAAATTAATGGTGCTTATTGATTATTTTGAAAGCGATGACCCCCTATATTGGATATGACATAATGCTTAGATATACCATAATGATTACTCTAACGAGTTTGTTCGGAATAATGTCACTCTAATAACAACAAATTTCTCTAATTTTCTCCATTTCGACAATCCATCCGTCTTTATTCAATCGGAATTCTTGATCAGTTATTATATAGCTTAGTAACTGAAATAATTCTGTGTGATTGTTTGAAAATAAGTATAATTTTTCTAGAATATTTTAGGTCCTTATCGAGCGTTGAACATTAGAAAAAGAGAATTAAGTCAATATATACATATAATCAAAATATAATCGAAAGCAAACAGTTATCTTTGCTGGAGCTGCCTACTCCCGGTATCTAAATTTTAATGAACTGAGTTTCCAAAAAATGTTATCCGAAATGTTGCTTAAAATGAACAATATGTTAAATCAATGGTGATTACATGTTCGAATATCTCTTTATTGTTCTTCAAAATATTCTCTATTAAGATCTGTACAACTTTTTATGTGTTTGAACCAATTATCGAAGCACTTTTTTCGCTCTGATCGGGATATGTCCAAAACATGCGTTATGCATGCATCAACTGCCTCTTCAGCTGTTGAAAAACGTCGACCTTTTAATTTATTTTTTAAGTACGAGAATAAGAAGAACTGAATGAAATCCAGGTCGGGATCATTTGGCGAATGGGTGACTCATAAAATCGATGTTTCGAGTCCCCAAAAAAATTGTTGCTTTAGTCATTGTGTGAAAGTTGTTTTGAGTTGCGCACAGGAACATCAGTTTCCAAAACAACAAATGACTTTTGGCAGACCTTTACGACATTCATCTTAGAGTGATCTACGACTTTGACCGGGTTCACTATCCCCTTGTTGTAGACTAGTCTTTGATGGAGCTTCTCCGCCAAAAGTTATATTATGTTCATCGATGTACTGTTGCTGAGTTAATACACCTCGAAAGTTGTAGAAATGAATCACATATAAGTGTTGGCGATTTAATTATAATTTATTCCGAGATGAATATTTTAAGTTACTGTAAACAGCACAAATAATGCTCGTATGTCGAAACATTCAGTGTACGTATAACACCAAATATGTCGTACTTTAAGAAAAAGTGTGTAGTTGCTAGATTGCAACACTAGGGTCGTCAAATTACGATGATAAGTTGTATTTTTTCATAATTTTGGTAAGTTTGGTAAAATTAATGCGGAGATTTAAACAGTATTTTCCTACAAGTATAGTTTTATGATAAACAGAACCAATATCAATTAATTGGAGAAGAGTCTGACTCCATTATTGATCCTTTCTGTGTTTTTTGTGGGGAAAATGTAAAATTTTCGAAACATACTTCAAAAAATCTATCCACTAGATATTCAACGCAGAACCTATTGAGATTTAATATTATATTTATATTATAGTATGATGTGTATATATTAAAAATCACTTTACAAAATAGGTGAACAACACCTTCAATGAAGAACTCCATCACTTGCTAAATAAGCACACATAGAAACAATAATGTAGTGTACATTAATTAATGCGGCCAAAAGACAAAAAATCACAAGCAAACAAAATTAATTTTTTAACGACATATTTAAAGGTAAATTATTATTTTATGATGCAGCATGCAAGCGGATTATTTTGCAGCAACAACGACTGTAATGACACAAAATCAAACAGATTGTGTGTGCATTCATTGGAAATATCTATTATTTATTTTATAAAGATTTTAAGTGTACTTTATTAAAAAGTCTCTTAAATTGCCATGAAATGGTTGCTAAAACCTTGAATGTAAATAAATACGCAATAAATTGGCCTGGCAGTGGAATAATAAATATCAGAGCTTACTAACGGACAATGAATTTGTCACGTATGTGTTTTCATACTTGCGTTACGTATACGCAGTGGCAGTTAACAATGAAGTTATATGGTGCAAATAATTTAAATTTAGAGTGTCGGCACAAATGCTTTTTTATTTTATTTTGTTTTTAATTTTCTACTATAAGTAATACTTGATAAGTTAGGTGTCGTCAAAGTGTATTCAACAAAGTGAAATCATCAAATTATCAGAAGGTCAGGGTTTCTATCATATTGTTGGCGAGTTGAAATCCAGGTGATTGTCTCTCTGTCCGTTCATCCATGTAAGCTGTAGTTTATGTAAAAACCATTATCTCAATCAGTTAAAACTTGGTATGCGGGTTCCCTAGTACAAAAAAATTATAAGTACCTAAATGGACCCCTCCACGCCCATACGCCGTTAACCGAAAACTTATAAAGCAATATAACTAAGAATTAAATTAAGATATTAAACATTAATTTGCCACAGGGGATCGCAGTAGCAAGTGAAACAAAACATTTTTGAAAAAGTAGGCGCGGCCCTGCCCCCTAATAAGTTTAATGCATATATATCCTAAACTACTAGAGCTACAACAGGCAAATTTATCCGCCTCAAATATTATACGAATTTCTACCGACAGTGTGATAACCCCACTCACTCCTCATATAACGGTACTGCTCAAAACTACTGAAAGCGCAATAAATCAATTACTAAATATGACAGAGATATTACATTTTACCTCAGAGATGATTTGAGAGGGTTTTATGGGAGCCTGTGTAAAAATTGGACGATGAGCGTGCCACCGCCTACTTTTTGGTAAAATCACATATTTCGAGACCCGACCAAACCGATTTCAACTAAATTTTGTATATGAGACTCTTTCCATATTCCTATGTCACAGTGTGAATATGAACAAAATCAGAAAACAACCACGCTTACCACCCATATAGCACAATTTTAAATTCCACTTTATACTTTCACTTTCAGTACACAAATCAAAAAGTAATTTATATAATGAAATAAAAATTTTATAGTAATAATTCCTTTAAAGTATGACATCTTATAATCAAAAATTGCTTAAATCTAACCAAAACTGTTCAGGCCTCTAGGCACTGAATATGAGGACCCCGAATTCTATAGCTGACTTTTGACCGAAAACTGCGACCAATGTGTAAGATATACTATTGAAACTCTGGCAGAATCTTTTCCTGATAATAGTTATTCGATGTATCAAAAATGGCTTGAAACAGGTCAATATTTTCCTGAGCCCCCATAAACCTAATATAAAGATTTCTGAACTTCCAGGTGACTTTATGGTGGATACATCGGCCAATATTTGACTTATGTCACTTAAAATTTCAGAACATGTCTTTCTCATAACAGCATATTTTTATACATACTTAAAATAGGTAGAATTAGAAGAAAACTTGATCTAGTTCCCATATAGCTATTACCAGGATTTTTGAACATCCAGCTGACTTTGCTTTATATGATTTGTGATTGTAGCCCACATACTTTACTTAAATCAAAACCACGGAAAATTATTTTAGTATGTGACATGATAATTGTTAATAGATAAACTCGGGTCGATACTACCCCAACTCCCATATACTGCATATAATGATGTTATTTTTCCTGACAAATCTTATGCCGAATTTCTCGGTCAGTGTATGAGTTATATAGAGTATATAGAATATACATATATATTAGACTGATTCAAAAAAAAAAATTTTTTTTTCGTTTGGTACTCGGAAAAATAGGTTCCTAGACACCTTTAAGAAAGCCTCTTCAAATATAGGTTTTTAATTGTAACGGGAAGGTCCTCCTACATACAGTTTTCTATTTTTTCTCATTATCAGATATAAAAATTTATATCTCGCTTCCAACTACTTGAAAAAATATCTTGTTCCTAAGATTTTGTAGGACATTGAATGCTCTACAAAAAGGTCTATGATGATTTTTTCGTAAACCCGAACGTTTAAAAGATATTAACGATTGAAGTTTGATTATTTTTGGGAAAATTTTTTATTTCTTATGAATTTTATAACTCAATGAAAAAAATTATAATGAATGATGAAACTCACAGTTTTGTAGGTAATTTACTGCTCTATAAAAATAGTCTTATATGATTTTTCGATTAAGTTAAGCGTTTACGAGATATTCATCGTCAAACATCAATGCATATTAGGGTGGATCAAAAAAAAAATTTTTTTTTTCGTTTGGTACTCTGAAAAATAGGTTCCTAGACACCTTTAAGAAAGCCTCTCCAAAAATCTATTCATAATAATTTTTTTTCATTGAGTTATAAATTGCATAAGAAATAAAAAATTTTCCCAAAAATAATCAAACTTTAACTGTTAATATCTTTTAAACGTTTGGGTTTACGAAAAAATCTTAATGAACCTTTTTTGTAGAGCATTCAATTTCCTACAAAATCTAAGGAACAATATATTTTTTGAAGTAGTTAGAAGCGAGATATAAATTTTTCTATCTGATAATAAAAAAAAAAAGAAAACTGTATATAGGAGGACCTTCCCGTTACAATTAAAAACTCATGTTTGGAGAGGCTTTCTTAGAGGTGCCTAGGAACCTATTTTTCCGAGTACCAAACAAAAAAAAAAAAATTTTTTTTGAATCACTCTAATATACATATATATATGTATATACATATATATATTATAGTATGTATATACATATATATATTAGGGTGTTTTTGTTTTGAACTATTAATTTTGTTCAATCCCGACACAAAATTTTCTTGGAAATACCCTAAAAGAATTTCCTGACAATTTTAGCCCTTAATATTAACATTAAGAACTAAACCAAGGCATGTAAAATTTTTCCATAGAAAATACACGACAATCGTGATTTTTTTTCTTTCAATTTCTATAGCTCAGAGGCATTTTATGGCATCGCTTTGACTTTAGACGCATATTTTTCAGAAATGTTCACTCTACAAAAGTGCCGGCGAGGTAGTACAGGGCTTTAAACCTGATTTTTCAACGACATTGGGATTTTTTTGTACATATCTCGTAAATGACAAGAGCTACAAAAAAAATAACAAACTTATACCAAATTTCAATTGCTACAAAAAACGTCCGAGCGCAAAATCGGTACCATTAATATGAGTACTTCTCGAGAAATTCGGTTTTTTAAGTAAGGCTGTATGAAATTTTCATAGATGGTATGTAAGAAAAAATACTAGGGATATTAACGAAATTCTTTGTTCATGTGAAAGTAGGTACATTCGTACGTTCTCCATCAGTTTGATACGGCGTCAATTGGAAGAGCTTCCTCCGTGATGATCAAGACCGGCACGTTACTGTGAATGGGAATCGTTGCCGCTCAGTGGTTACCGAATATTTTTGACACGATTTGGATGATACAGATTTGGACAATATGTGGTTCCAACAAGACGGCGCCGCAATTCACACAGCGAATCTGACAATCAATTTATTGAAAACCTAGTTTGGTGAACCTTTTTTTACGAATTGAAGCACAATTAAATCTATTCGCTCATTTCAACATCATTTATATATACTTGTATATTTGGTGTGGTCTTCGACGTCTCCTTCTATGTGCTACAAGCCTCGTGGCGAACTTTATATGCCCAGGGTTCACAAAAACAACCATTTACAACACAAAACAAATTTAAAGGATTTTCAAATTAATAGCAAATTGAATTGGCACACTCGCGCTGTTTTTGCAACACCTCCCCTCAAGGCGTGACAGATTCGTAGCACAAAGCGTAAAGTGTAATTTAAGAAAATTTGTAATATGACGAAAAGCAAGAACGCTGTTGAAACGCCAAAAAAAGGTGATTTTAAAGAGAGTAAAAGCAATAATATTTTTGCGCTCACACTCACTTCACTGTACCGTCAGTTAAGTACTTAGGCACACAAGCGCTGACTTAAACAACTAATTTCGGCAGCACAAGATGTAGAACGCCAACAACAAAAGCATAACACCTATGAAACATCGAAAACAATTTAAATGTGTGTGTGTGTGCATGCAAAATAAAGGGTGATGAAATAGTCAAAGTGTGCGAATCGTGCTGATTTTGTGCGTGAGCATTCGAGTTTTTGTTGGAGTAATGTCTGCGTGGCATATTCATTTTGCAGCAATGAGAAATTACCGTCATTGATCAAGGGGTGAGTTTGAGTTGGCTGCATATGCAAATAAGGGGATTTACACGGCAAACCATTTAATGTGCGTTTCATTGTCATAGTATTCCAAACACGAAATTTATAAGCTGTTATATAAACAACATTTTTTAGCTTCAACCCACACAATTGAGCACAGATGCGTTTGATGAATGAGCGCAAAGCTGAAAAGATATAAATATCTATATGTACTACATAATCATATGAGTATTTCTATATATATGCAGGCATGAGAATCTTTTTCTGTAGTTGTTGTTGCTTTGTTGCTGCTTTCCGCAGTGATTGCTTGTTTTTACACTTCGACGCCGAGTTCTTTCAGCTACTGCCAGGAGTTGTTGTTGGACTTATTCGGTATAATATATTTTGTCTTTTTCTATTTTATGCTTTTCATCATAAGTAAAACATTGAATTGATTTCAGTGAGAAAGTTTTCAAAGTCTCCAATATCGAATTATGCTTTTTACGAAGCTATTTAGTTGAATCTAGAAATAACTAAACTCGAATTAACTGAAGGAAATTTGAAGCTAATAAAACTTCGAAAATGTTTTTAGGTCTTAAAATATATGGTTTAATACTATCTAATTTGACCGGACTGAAAAAATATTTAATACAAATCTTTATCATGTTATCAAATCCATCAATTTCGGCTGGATTTTTGAGCGTCATTCACTAGATTGTTGAACAGTTCCGACTTCATATATGCAATGTGTCAAACAGGTACTCAGAAATTGTAATTTGCATTCCTCGCATAAATTATATTTCAAAAAATTGTATTTTGCTAAGTTGGTAAGACTATCTTCATTTACCGTGCGATGAAATGATGACAGCGATCTGTCTATCAGTTTGTTTAGAGTAGCTGCTTAAGTCGGTATGCCTTAGTAGTGCCATTTTTTCATCGGATAAAAATATCAAAGAAAGCATTTTGTATTTCTAACAAACTTTCGTGTGCGGAATCCGTGCGAATGTTGACAAAGGCTTACAGTGATTCAGTTTTATCAAAACCTCAAGCCTACGAGTGGTACAAATTCTTCGAGGGATCGTTGAAGACATGCCTCGTTCTGGAAGACCTTCAACCTCTTGAACTGATGGAAAAAATGACGAAAAAACTAATGAAGGGTATGGTGCTAGAAAATCGTCAGGCAACTGTTAGAGAAATGCATGAGAGCTTGACATCACACCGTAAGCCCGTTAAAATGATTTTGGTGTATATTTTGGGTATGAAATGAAATTTTTTTCAAAACGGGTACCGTAAAAAGGTCTTTTTGGGCATGCTTGATGGTGCAAATTCCGATCCTTTATTAGAGAGCATTATAGCTGCCGATGAGACAATGGCTTATGAGTTTGACATGTCAACAATCATCGGAATGGAGGAAAAGAATCGAGCCGAATCCAAAAAAAAACACGCCGAAGCCGCTCAAAATATCAAGCTGCTGCTCATTGTTTTTTCCGATATTTGTGACATGGTGCATCATGAATAGGCTTCAATAAGGAGTTCTATTTGGCCGTAATGGGGAGGTTGCGTATGAGCATCCGTCGATGATAGGCACTATGACCAAATTTAAAGCCAAAAATGCAATGAATACAATCGATTAACCACCGTATTCACCAGAATTGTGTAAGTGAGATTTGTTCTTGTTTCCCAAACAGAAATTGCTGCTTCGTTGAACCCGTTTTCAGTCGATCGATGAGATAAAACAGAATTCGCTGAAGGGACTGAAGGCCATCCCAAAAAGTGCTTATGTAAAGTGTTTCGAGGATTAGAAAAATCGTTGGCATAAATGTATTCCATCTGATGGGGATTACTTTGAGGCGACAAAATAAATATTAGTATATAATGATGCTGTGCTACGTTGCCAATTTTCTCCTATGCCATCAGATGTTTTGTTACGAGTCTAGGATTGACACGCTTCGTACTCTAAAAGCTAAACAAAATATGTTAAGTCGACTCACAAAAGAAGTTGATGTATTCTGTTATGTCTCTGAAGCCAACACGACGATTTGCAGGCACTGCTTCTTTAATTCTCTCGATGTTATCGTTATTAAAAAAGATGGATAGACGATTCGCATGAGCCAAGTATTCGATGAATTCGTGACCTTCACTGAATGCTTTGGGCCAATCAAATTTTTGTACTTGTGATAAAGTAAACTGTCCAAAGCACTTATGCTACTATTTATATGATCGTAGCCCTGAGTCTTTTATAAATACAAAATTTAGAGCAAATTCATAGGTAAATTTTTGTCTCTAATGGCTATGAGCCAAGACACAAGTAACAATTTCAAAAATCAATATCTAATCCAATAACAAGATTAGGATTCGCATAAAATACACAAAATTGTCTATATATATTACTGCATCAGGTCTCTGGAAAATATTAAAGAAAATTTGGTGCAAAGCTACGTGCAAAATTGCTAACAAGTTCGTAGGTTCCTTTGACTATTCAAGTATTTGACGAAGTGATCAGTACATCAGATTCGCAGCATCCCATTATGCGGCAAATCACTATGCATGCGTCCATTTGTGTTCAAATCAGTGGCAAGCTCTTCGGTCGGTTTGTGAGCAAGTGACGGGCATGGCAGACAGCAAGCGTGGCAGCTGGCTGCTGGCATATTATGCGTATGGAGGCCCCAAGTGAATGCTTACCTACTACGTACACTCATATGTATGTCACACATATACACACGTTTATTTCAATGCATGGGTTTCAGAGAAGCATACACTCTGCTGATTTTGCGTTGCCCCTGGAGCGTATCACTGCGTGTGACGCATATTGATGTTGCCCATGCGCTGGCACACGTGAAACGTAACCGCAACTGTTGTGGCAATACACCTGAGTGGATGCAATGGCTTTGCATGTTGTTGTGGTTTCACTAATAACGCTCTTACCTGCTCAAACTAACCAAGCCTTTTGTTCGCAACATGCGTAAAATTGACTGATTGTTTGTGTAGCTGTTACGGGTAGCGGGAAGAGTATACGAAATTATTTTCGCTGCTATTTCAAGAAGTTTAAACTCGAAAAAATTATAAAAATATAGTGAAAAATATAGCTGCGAATTTTGGATGAAATATTGTTGAATTTATAATTTTTGAACTATATTATTATAGATGAAAAATATTTATTGGAGAATAGAAATAGTTTTATCAGAAAAGTTTTATTTTAATGGACATTTTCTACGCTGAGCCATGTTGCCAATTTTTTTTTACACGATCAGATGTTTTGGTACGAGTTTAGGATTGACACGTTTTGTACCCTAAAACTTAATAAATATTTGTTTCGTCGATACGCAAAGATGCTTTTTTGTGTTTATTATAAAATTCAGTACAGTTTATTATCATAAAAATATTCTTATTACCTATATATATCGGGCGCTATCTCTTCCTCATAGTAGTATATGGAGACTATCCGATATAACACGGTTTATTATCACAAAAATATTCTTTCTTAACATCAATTCTAGGCTTTGTTCATAATTTTAAAATTCTCAATTTATTCCTCAAAATTTATGTCGTTCAACTCAAAGTAATTTCCTTTGTAGCCAATAGTCAATTTCTGTGATAGTCTTCAATGTGCGTAGCGATTCATCGACGGCGCAAAAACCAATAGTTGTCGGCTCATCATTTTGGCCTCTTTTTACGAACAGCATCGCGCAAACGACGCATAAAACTCAAGTGGTATTCCTTTTTGATAATCGACGCAAATCGTCAACATAACCTTGTCTATTGACCTGCTTTCAGGAGTTTTTTCTCCTTTGGCCCACTTTTGCCACTATATTTGACTGATTGACCGTTAGTTTCTGGTCGCAATCACAGGTGTAAGACTCGTAGCCAGTAATATTAAGTTTCATGACTTCCAGGTAGGCGGAAAGCATGGTTTCACAGACGTTAACACGATTTTGTAACCAATCGTGCTTTTACTTTTCTTAGACTCGATAATCTTTCAAACTAGTTTTTACTGATCCTTCCGATATTCCAACGATGCTAGCAATATCTGTGACTTTTAATCGTTGATTCTCAAGCAACAATTCTTTTATTTTATTGACGTGTTGATCTACGGTTGATTTTGATGGACGTCCTGGAAGTGGTTCGTCGTCGATGCGCTCTCAACTCTCTTTGAGTAACTTTTATCAATCAAAAACACTTGCTTGCGAAAAAAATGTATCTTCTATTCCAACATTCTGGACGTTTCAGCACCAGAAATTTAGTTCCGCATATAAAATATAAAGGCACTACTTCTTTGTTGAATAATTTTACTAATCGTAAAAATCGCCGAACGCGCTTTATGTACTTCAGATAGACAAGCGCATACTAAACATTAATGAATATATTGATGTGACATTTGGGATAGATTTCACTGACAGTCATACCAGCCTAGAAAAAAAATTTTGACGAATAGGGTTTCACCTGAAAATTAAATTAAAAAGTCTTACTATTTTTTGCACAATGCTTAATTAGCCTGACTTTATTATAAATATTTTGGACAAGCTAAATGTATTGCTGAATGTAAGTGAGTCTACGTTCTATAATATAATAAAATTTTTCTTTCACATTTTCGTCGAAGAATGAATATTGAATTCCTTGGCAACATTTTTATACTCTTGCAACAAGTTGGTCCAGGGTATAATAGTTTTGTTCACCGAACGGTTGTATGTATCAGCTAAAACTAATCGAATTAGATAGAGGGCTTTATACCATATATTAATAATCACTATGATGAAACGTAATAAAACTTGGTAATAAATTACCATAAATAAACACTAAATTAAGATAAAGAACTGTAATTTAGCATAAGCAATCGCAGTAATGTAATGTACATATCTCCGAAACCATTTAAGTTACAATAACTAAATTCGCTCAGGACAAATCCTTTAAGCAGCCCTAATGGCACTATAAAAATAGATGGAATTGATGTATCTAACTCGATTAGTTTTTACGCCCAATATGGTATGAGAAGGCTCTATGGGAGCTGATGTACACAATTAAGATTAAGAAATTATTCTTTTCTGATATAGTATGATAGTTTCTCTATGTATTAAAACGGGTTGCACCTGGTGAATACTTCTCTGAGCCCCCATATACCTATTATAAAGATTTTCGACCTTCCATGTGACTTTATACCGCATATACCGGCCAATATATTAGTAATCTCAACAGGAGCGTGTTTTACTGTTAGCACTGTATCCTTGTGCCTAAAATCGATAACATTGAGTAAGTCTTAAGTTAAGACTCTTAACCTAGTCTTCATACAACAAATATCAGTATTTTCGAACATCCGGCTGACTTTACTTCATATGATTGGTAACGGTATGGGAGGTGCCTTAATGAAACCCTGGGAACATTTTAGGGTGCTTTCAAAATAGCCGTGAGAACATAAATGATGATCAACATTTGGGCCAATCAAAATCCGTGATCACCGGAAATTCCATCGAAACTGTGCGTGAATTCATCAAAAATCAGCCGAAATCATCATTGAAATTCATAGAAATGGAATTGAACATCTTCAAAACATCGATCTATCGCATTTTGACCGAACATTTGGGCTTACGAAAGGTGTGTGCACGGTTTATTTCGCACAAATTGACAGATGACCAAAAATTGCTCTCATCGATCGACGCTTGTGACCGATTATTTGACCAAAAATCACATTTTAACCATTAAACACTCCCTGTATTCAAGTGATATGACACCGTATGACTTCTTTTTCGGAAAAAGCATTTGTCCATGAAAGGAAAGCGTTATGCCTCTACGTCTGCATAAGCCTAGCACCGGCCTACTGGCCGCCATACCGGCCAACGAGCTAAAACACTCGTTCGACATGCTTTTGGACCGTGCAAAAAGCTGTATTAAAGCAGAAGGAGACTATATTGAATAAGATAAATTGATTTTGCCGAAAAAACCATTTGTTCCATTTTTTTAAAGTCCTGTTTACTTTCGAACGAACCTTGTATAACATATAATTGCATATATATTTTACTTTCAGTTTATTCATTTTATTTCAAATTCCTTACCAACTTTGCAATATAAAATATTTGTTTATAATTTTCTTTTTGGTAACAATCTCGGTAAATCCACAAGGCTTTGAGCGCTGATACGACAAAATATCTAAAAACAAATAACTTATATAAAAATAAAAATCTTATTTAGAAACTCATACATACATAAATACATTCTAATTCACTCACATTTTACTTAAATGCCCATTAGCTCCTTATTTGCTTTTTTATTGCCTGATTTCGATGACAGAGACGATAAAACTACGAACCTGAAATAGCAGCGGCACCTGCAGTCAATAGTATATATCATACAAATATATATGTATTTGTTTTAGCCTATATAAATGTTTATTGATTGCCTACTTATCTTATGTGCATATTAATGCCTACAGGGAAAAAGGTTCACATGTATTTTATACGCTTTAAGCTCCGTTTTTATGGCTAAATTGGATTAAGCAGGCTCGATGACCAGACAAATTGGGTTATAAATCGTGTTGGCTGCCTAAGGGTTGTATGGGCTCACTTCGATAAGGGTTGTGCGACAGGTTTTTGATGGCACATATATATATTAGTCACTTTGATTATATGATGCACATTTTATGACATTGATTGCTTGTGTTCTTGTGTATTTTTGCTTATTAGTAATTTGCAAGAGGGTTTCTTGGTAAAGCATTTGTATTGAATGCTCCATGTGTACAAAAGTATTTGTTTTGCATTAAACTACTCTGTAATTAATGTTTTCAATAGAAAATACCTTCCAAACTGAATATTTAATGAAATGGAATGGGACGCACAGTACGTATGAGTAACGTATTTTTGATCATAAAAGCTGAAATCATGGCGTATGAGTGACCTTTCTTGGTATGAAGGTATTCGTTCAAAGCTGCCGAGATGGAGTTCGATTGAGGTAAGGCTTGTCAAATGCGATATCAGAAAATGTAATTAATACCAAACCTGGTTGCATCCGATTAATAAAGATGGAGTCAAAATATTGTTGTTAATCTCCCATTGCCTTGAAATATGGAAGTAATTCTAAAATGCAATTTTTTTTGGAAAATCTTTTTAAGGAAGTAATTTTAAATGCCTTTTTTGGCAAATATTTGCACATTGTACAACAAAAGTAAAAAAAAACGTTTTCTCCTTAATGTAAACAACCTCTGACACAAGAAACAGATTTTTAAACAAAAAATATACCTTGAAATATAGAAGAGCTTGGCTCTCAGGCGCATCCCAACCTTCTCACTGTGTTTTCTTCTAAAAAGTTTAGAAAAAAACTCAAAAAATATCTAAATGGATTTTATAATCTTTTCCCAATTCTATAAATGTTTGTTTAAAATTATAGAAATTACTTGTTTCTTGTCTCTTGATATCGTTTTCAAGCATTGACAATATTACAGCTCACGGAGATCAGAAAAACACTTTTTTTAATTTCAAAATTGATATCGATTTCCAAAATATTCGAGCAGTGGAGAATGATAAAAATTTTTTTCCTCGCCTCTGGAGTTCGAATTAAAGCCGTGCAATTTGAGAGCTAGAACTACCCAAACAGCGCATTAAAGCTTTAAAGCTGTGATTTTCTAAATTAAAACGAATGTTGAAGACACGTTAGAAATCAGTTCAAATCGTTAATCAGCTGTGAGTTACTTTCACCCCTCACTTCGCTCTATTGTCTTACTAAAACTTTCGACCAAATTTTGCTCTCAACTTCAACGCGTGTCGCTTAACGTTTGCATTTACCGGCATCCTTTCTATAATCTTGATGTTGTCAAACTCAAGAAGATAGACACTTTGGCTTGTCAACAGGAAGCACACATCCGTTTTGATAACGCGCTTTATAACGCTAATGTAGCTATTCAGTGCTAAAACCAAGAAGCACTCGAAGTGAAGTACAACAAGGCAGCCACGCCAGGCAAGCACAAAAACAAAAGCAAATCAAAAGGAAAATGCTCGAAAGGAAGTTGTGGTGACTCTTCAATTATACTCCTATGCATTTGGCGCACTCTTACGCTGAGAGAATAGTCATCATTTGGCCAGAGCAGCGAGTTGCGTCGGAATGAAATGAACATCTTTATGTGGTGTGGCAGTTAAGTCACTGGGATTTCCACGTAATACCGAGTTTTAAATGCTTCCGTTTCCTGTCGTTTTATGGCGCTTTTCATCAGCGCTGTCAACGCTTTAAGCTGCTGTAAATCCATTTTATTACGTTTGTGGATGGTAAATTATGGCAGCTGCTGGTTGTGTGTGCTTGTTGCGGAAGTCAGTCGCAGCGAAATTTTGGAATAATGAAGAAGAAAAGTAATGTGAAATGAAATAATCAAATTAAGGATGAGTTCACATTTGATATTCGACCGCACTTGAAAGCATAAGCATGATTTTGAAGGCATTAGCCTTGGCTAGAAAATGAAGCCGAAATCAACTAATGTAAGCCTTAACTGTGTTAGGTCCCAAATAGAATTTCTGCTGGGATAGCATTTTTCGACCTGCCGGTTAAAAAGTTCTATTCTTTTGAAGAGAAGTGGCCAATAGAATCAACTTGAATATTTTTGTTAGCCATAAAATTATAAAAGTACAAAGCCAGATCCTGTTAGATTGACTAAGCGCTTCGAGCTTACTGAAAAATTTATTAAGGCGCTTAATATCAATCGCAGCAACTTCGCTAGGTTTGCCAATGTGTGGCTACCGAGATATTTCAATCAATAGATTACAAGATGATACCACCTCGCCTTCTTTCAAACTCCATTGACAAAAGACGTTACACAAAATATATAGTGGGTGGTTAATGGTGATGAAAAGTGGGTCACTGACGACGTAAATATCTACTATGAGTTGCACCCTTACGACTCAACTTTTAATACGGACCTGTATACTTGTAGTCAACTAATGAACTGTTTGAAGGATGTAATCACCAAGAAGTGGGCAGCTTTTCAATAAGAGAGGATTTATGTTCCTGCAGCACAACGCCAGGTCAAACACTTCGAAATTGACAATCCATAAGCTCCGGGAGCTTGGCTAGAAAGTTCTTATGCATACATCTTATAGTTCGAACCAGGCACCAAGAGATTACTAGCTGTTGCTATCTACGCTGAATACTTTTGCTAGGAAAAATTCAGCTTAAGAGAAGCTTATGAAAATTGACTCCCCAAATTTTCTCATTAGAAACGAGGGTTTCCATTGTTGATGTTGTAACGGCTACCTAATCCCCGTTAGGATGGAAGGGATTAGATAAGTTGTCATCGGCGTCATCCAACGGTAGGCCAAACGTGCTGTTTCGATGGGGTCGGACCAGAGGGAGAAGGGTGTCGGATGTGTAAGGTTAGTAGGGCATACAAAGAGGTGGCTAGTGTCATGCGGGGACTCTATGGACGCTGGAAATATATATATTTGATAAGTCAGGGTCTATTCCTGATAAGAGGAAGTTTAAGCTACTAGAATATATAGAACGAAGCTGCGCAAGAGCCACTCTCGATGCTCGCGACAACTTGAGCTCTTCATCAGCAATGGATGGTGGTTTGACTTCACGTGTGCCACTCACTGAAAGGAAGTCGATGAGGAGTTAATGGCTCCACTGTGAATGCCTGAAGTTTTTTGCGTCTGAAGTCTGGTTGGCGTATTGTTTTATTTCGTCGACGTAGTTGAGGAAGAACATCTTTATACTCCCAGGAGGCGGCTACGCTCCAAGTAGATGATTAGAGGGATGATTTCTGCGGAAGCATTCAGTTCATTATGTTCTTTAACTGGGGGCATATGGGCCTCACTGTGCAGGTGTTTGATGGGAGACTTCTAAAGACATCCTGTCATATTCTGACATGTTTGTAGCTTCCTTGTCTGTATTTCACTGTATCCAGGCGACCATATTGGTGCGGCGTAGTTAAGGGCCGGCCGGCCTTGTCTTTTCCTCATGTGCTGCCGGCTTTCGACTTGAGGATTTTGTTACGGCTCTGTACTTTGGCAATAATCGCGGTCGGGTTAGGAGGGAAGGAAAACAGGCTGTCGAAAGTCACGCCATCGATTCCATTGCTCTACGTCATTATCGTGCAATCAACAGCGTACGACGTGATAGAAATTCCCTCCGTTAATTGCGGGAGTTTCCAGATATAGAAGTTAAACAGCAATGGGAAGGGGACACCAGACCGCGGAATCCCCTGTTTAATTATTCTCAGTTTGGAGTTTTTTTCTCGAAATAGTATGGATGATTGACGACTCAGGTAGTACATATTCCACCTCTTGAGTCCTGAATGGAACGCTACGAGGGTCTTCCGCTTGCAGGGCGGTTTTTAGTTGAGGCCATGAACTATCTGGGCGCTTATGATGCTGAGTGTTGTGGTGGTGATGTATTTTTTGAAATTATACTGGCGGTTACCTAGGCTCAGGTAGTGCATGAAGGTCGGGAGTAGCAAATCCCTCAAGGGTTTATCTGAGAGTGAGCTTATGAAATCAGTTGAAATTGCAAATAAATGTTCGCATAAAATGGTGCATATGTGACCTTTTTCCTATAACACTACTGTTTAATGCAAAATTATGGATTTCCTTTTTTCCTACTATGTATACTTATATATAATCCCTCTCTCATTTAACGCACTACCGATTTTCTTTTTTCTTATTTCTACTGCTATGATCACCCAACAGCTTAAGCATCCCTTCAAATTTTACGTTACACAAGCATCCACTCATATTAATTGCAAAATTTAGTTCAATGCAAGGCATTTGGCTGCTGTTCTCTTTACAATAAACGCTTCTAATCTTATCATCCTGGCGCTCGGTGCTTGTTGACTTCCATCTCTTCATACTCATTAATCGCTAGAAAGTACAAAGCCACGTAATTGTCTTTGTGCTTTTGTTGCAACTTTAGTGAAGAGCCGCTTCTTTATGTGCCATTTATTGGACAACTGTTGATTGTGAAAGGTGCATAGAATACCAAACAAAGCAATGAGAAAACAGTTCTTATAGTTCATTATTTGATGCTTTAGTTCTTTGTGTTTCTTACTTTATTGTTGGGATATTAAAGGAAATCACTATCAATAAATATTTTAGAGTTTGTGGATAAATACTTTTTTTGTATTTCGACGGATTATATGTGTAAGCTCAGCGGGAAGTTAAAGTCGCTGCTATCATAACAGGCCAATTGAAGAGTTCCGGGCTACCATAGTAAACCACGTTTTGATTCATTTTTTCATTAAACATAGTCCGCTTCAAGGGTGATTCACTGACTATAGCGACCCTCCAATCTTGTATACCGTTTTTGTAGTACGGTTTTTCATTTCCTTAAGAAGAGGTTTCAGCTATCACCATTTCATTTGACGAAAATTTCTTCCCAGCAAGCAATCTTTTGAGATCTGAAAACAAAAAATAGTCGCTGGAGGCTATAACTGGAGAATACTATTAGCGGAAGCAATTCCAAGCCCAATTCATGGTCTTTCAAACGTTCGAATAATGCTGTCTTAGATGATGGTCATTCCTTTTTCAAGGTAGTCAATAAAAACTAGTCGATTCGAATCCCAGAATACGGACGGGGAATTTCCAGTTTACCGAATCTTTAACCTAGCCTGCCTATGCCTATTGCTTCTTTACCTCATTTCATTCCAAAAATAAATATATCCTCACAGTTGTCTGTAAATGAGAATTGAAATAAATTCAATTATTTTCGTGACTTTTACTTTCGTCCAATCATCTAGCTTATTTATTGTATCATCAGATTTTTCCTTCGTATTCAATCAGTTCGGCATATCCAACGGCTTTTGTTGCACCTTACAGCTATTAAAAAATACCTAGCAGCTGGGAAGATCATTATTCTCTCAGTTGCTGTTGTTGTTGAAGCGGTATAAAACAATCCTGAAGTATTTTCAAGGAATGGGTCCTAAGTTGGCCGTCCTTGGCCGGATAACAATCCGTTTCCGTTCCGGTTACTTAATTCTAGACTGTCGCGGAAACGGATTTTTTATTATACT
>NW_024394720.1:0-27350 GCF_016617805.1 Bactrocera tryoni
TTTCTAAATGTGGATATGCAAGAAAATCGGTTTTATTCCTAAATGTAAAATTGTGGAATTTTTCCAAATGCACTGCCGTTATGGCTTTATGCTAATTTCAGTAAGATGAAGAAAGTAAATTAACTTTAATATATGAAGTTAATGATTTGAAGCAAATTCATATATATTTCTAAATGTCGTCATGCAAGAAAATCGGTTTTATACCTAAATGTAAAATTGTGAAATTTTTCCCAATGCACTGCCGTTTTGCCTTTATGCCAACTTCTGTAAGATGAAGAAAGTAAATTAACTTTAATATATGAAGTTAATGATTTGAAGCAAATTCATATGTATTTCTAAATGTCGTCATGCAAGAAAATCGGTTTTATACCTAAATGTAAAATTGTGAAATTTTTCCCAATGCACTGCCGTTTTGCCTTTATGCCAACTTCTGTAAGATGAAGGAGGTAAATTAACTTTAATATACGAAGTTAATGGTTTAAAGCAACCTAAAATGTATTTCTAAATGTGGATATGCAAGAAAATCTGTTTTATACCTAAATGTAAAATTGAGGATTTTTTCCAAATGCACTGCCGTTATGGCTTTATGCCAACTTCAGTAAGATGAAGAAGGTAAATTAACTTTAATATATGAAGTTAATGATTTGAAGCAACTTGGTATGGATTTCTAAATGTGGATATGCAAGAAAATCGGTTTTATACCTAAATGTAAAATTGTGGATTTTTCCAAATGCACTGCCGTTATGGCTTTATGCCAACTTCAGTAAGATGAAGAAGGTAAATTAACTTTAATATATGAAGTTAATGATTTGAAACAACTTCATACGTGATTCTAAATGTGGATGTGCAAGAAAATCGGTTTTATACCTAAATGTAAAATTGTGGAATTTTTCCCAATGCACTGCCCTTTTGCCTTTATGCCAACTTCTGTAAGATGAAGAAGGGAAATTAACTTAAATATATGAAGTTAACGATTTGAAGCAACCTGATATGTATTTCTAAATGTGGATATGCAAGAAAATCGGTTTTATACCTAAATGTAAAATTGTGGATTTTTTCCAAATGCACTGCCGTTATGGCTTTATGCCAACTTCAGTAAGATGAAGAAGGTAAATTAACTTTGATATATGAAGTTAATGATTTGAAGCAACTTCATATGTATTTCTAAATGTGGATATGCAAGAAAATCGGTTTTATACCCAAATGTAAAATTGTGGGATTTTTCCAAATGCACTGCCGTTTTGGCTTTATGCCATTTTCTGTAAGGTGAAGAAGGTTAATTAACTTTAATATGTGACGTTAATGATTTGAAGCAACTTGATATGGATTTCTAAATGTGTACATGCAAGAAAATCGATTTTATACCTAAATGTAAAATTGTGGATTTTTCCAAATGCACTGCCGTTATGGCTTTATGCCAACTTCAGTAAGATGAAGAAGGTAAATTAACTTTAATATATGAAGTTAATGATTTGAAGCAAATTCATATGTATTTCTAAATGTGGATATGCAAGAAAATCGGTTTCATACCTAAATGTAAAATTGTGGAATTTTTCCAAATGCGCTGCCGTTATGGCTTTATGCCAACTTCAGTAAGATGAAGAAGGTAAAATAACTTTGATATATGAAGTTAATATATATATTTCTAAATGTGGATATGCAAGAAAATCGGTTTTATACCTAAATGTAAAATTGTGGATTTTTCCAAATGCACTGCCGTTATGGCTTTATGCCAACTTCAGTAAGATGAAGAAGGTAAATTAACTTTAATATATGAAGTTAATGATTTGAAACAACTTCATACGTGATTCTAAATGTGGATGTGCAAGAAAATCGGTTTTATACCTAAATGTAAAATTGTGGAATTTTTCCCAATGCACTGCCCTTTTGCCTTTATGCCAACTTCTGTAAGATGAAGAAGGGAAATTAACTTAAATATATGAAGTTAACGATTTGAAGCAACCTGATATGTATTTCTAAATGTGGATATGCAAGAAAATCGGTTTTATACCTAAATGTAAAATTGTGGATTTTTCCAAATGCACTGCCGTTATGGCTTTATGCCAACTTCAGTAAGATGAAGAAGGTAAATTAACTTTAATATATGAAGTTAATGATTTGAAACAACTTCATACGTGATTCTAAATGTGGATATGCAAGAAAATCGGTTTTATACCTAAATGTAAAATTGTGGAATTTTTCCAAATGCACTGCCGTTATGGCTTTATGCCAACTTCAGTAAGATGAAGAAGGTAAATTAACTTTGATATATGAAGTTAATGATTTGAAGCAATTTCATATGTATTTCTAAATGTGCATATGCAAGAAAATCGGTTTTATTCCTAAATGTAAAATTGTGGATTTTTTCCAAATGCACTGCCGTTTTGCCTTTATGCCAACTTCTGTAAGATGAAGAAGGTAAATTAACTTTAATATATGAAGTTAATGATTTGAAGCAGCCTGATATGTATTTCTAAATGTGGATATGCAGGAAAATCAGTTAATACCTAATTGTAAAATTATTGAATTTTTTCCAAATGCACTGCCGTTATGGCTTTATGTCAACTTGGGTAAGATGGTGAGGGTTAATTAATTTGAATATTTTAAGCTATTGATTTGAGGCAACTTGATATGGATTTCTAAATGTGTCCATGCAAGAAAATCGGCTTTATACCTAAATGTAAAATTCTGGAATTTTCCAAATGCACTGCCATTTTGGCTTTATGCCAACTTCTTTGAGGTAAAGAAGGTCAATTAACTTTAATATAAGAAGTTAACGATTTGAAGCAACTTTATATGTATATCTTGAGGTGTATATGAAAGAAAATCGGTTTTATACCTTAATGTATAATTGTGGAATTTTTCCAAATGCACTGCCGTTTTGACTTTATGCCAACTTCTGTAAGGTGAAGAAAGTTAATTACCTTTAATATGTGAAACTAATCATATGAAGCAACTTGGTATGGATTTCTAAATGTGTAAATGCAAGAAAATCGGTTTTATACCTAAATGTAAAGTTCTGGAATTTTCCAAATGCACTGCCGTGGTGGCTTTATGCCATCTTCTGTAAGATGACGTAGGTTAATTAACTTGAATATGTGACGTTAATGATTTGAATCAACTCGATATGGATTGCTTAATGTTTAAATGCAGGAAAATCGGTTTATACCTAAATGTAAAATTGTGGAAATTTCCAAATGCACTGCCGTTTTGGCTTTATGCCAACTTCTGTGAGGTGAAGAAGGTTAGTTAACTTTAATATGTGAAACTAATCATATGGAACAATTTGGTATGGATTTCTAAATGTGTACATGTAAGAAAATCGGTCTTTTACAAAAGTAAAATTATGGAATTTTTCAAAATGCACTTCCATTTTGGCTTTATGCCAACTTCAGAAAGATGAAGAAGGTTTATTAACTTGAATATAGGACGTTAATGATTTAAATCAACTCGATATGGGTTGCTAAATGCTTAAATGTAGGAAAATCGGTTTTATACCTAAATGTAAAATTCTGGAATTTTTTAAATGCACTGTCGTTTTGGCTTTATGCCAACTTCTGTTAGGTGAAGAAGGTTAATTAACTTTAATATGTGACGTTATTGATTTGAATCAACTCGGAATGGGTTCCTAAATGTTTAAATGCAGGAAGATCGGTTTTATACCTAAATGTGAATTTGTGGAATTTTCCAAATGCATTGCCGGTTTGGCTTTATGCCAACCTCTGTCAGGTGAATAAGGTTAGTTAACTTGAATATGTTAAGCTATTGATTTGAGGCAAATTTATATGGTTTTCTAAATGTGTGCATGCAAGAAAATCGGTTTTATACCTAAATGAAAAATTGTGGAATATTTCCAAATGCACTGCCGTTTTGACTTTATGCCAACTTCTGTAAGATGAAGAAGGTTGATTAACAATATGTGACGTTAATGATTTGAATCAACTCGATATGGGTTGCTAAATGCTTAAATGTAGGAAAATCGGTTTTATACCTAAATGTAAAATTCTGGAATTTTTCAAATGCACTGTCGTTTTGGCTTTATGCCAACTTCTGTTAGGTGAAGAAGGTTAATTAACTTTTATATGTGACGTTAATGATTTGAATCAACTCGGTATGGGTTGCTAAATTTTTAAATGCAGGAAGATCGGTTTTGTACCTAAATGTGAATTTGTGGAATTTTCCAAATGCACTGCCGGTTTGGCTTTATGCCAACCTCTGTGAGGTGAATAAGGTTAATTAACTTGAATATGTTAAGCTATTGATTTGAGGCAAATTTATATGGATTTCTAAATTTGTACTTTCAAGAATATCGGTTTTATACCTAAATGAAAAGTTGAGCGAATTAAAAGACAGCGGCTGCGCTGGCTCGGTCATGTTGTCCGGATGGAGGAAAACACTCCAGCTCTGAAAGTATTCGACGCTGTACCCGCCGGGGGAAGCAGAGGAAGAGGAAGACCTCCACTCCGTTGGAAGGACCAAGTGGAGAAGGACCTGGCTACGCTTGGAATATCCAATTGGCGCCACGTAGCGAAAAGGAGAAACGAATGGCGCGCTGTTGTTAACTCGGCTATAATCGCGTAAGCGGTGTCTACGCCAATTAAGAAGAAGAAGAAGAAAAGTTGTGGAATTTTCACAATGCACTACCGTTTTGGCTTTATGCCCACTTCTGTAAGACGGCGTTCGTTAACTAACTTGAATTTGTGACGTTAATAATTTGAATTAACTCGATGTGGATTTCTAAATGTGTACGTGCAAGAAAATCGGCTTTATACCTAAATGTAAAACTCTGGCATTTTCCAAATGCGCTGCCGTTTGGCTTTATGCCAACTTCTGTAAGACCAAGAAGGTAAATTAACTTAAATATATGAAGTTATTGATCTGAAGCAAGTTCATATGTATTTCTAAATGTGTATATGCCCGAAAATCGGTTTTATACCTAAATGGAAAATTGTGGAATTTTTCCAAATGCACTGTCGTTTTGCTGTTATGCCAACTTTTGTAAGATGAAGATGGTTAATTAACTTGAACATGTTAAGCTAATGATTTGAGGCAATTATATGTGGATTTCTAAATCTGTATATGCAAGAAAATCGGTTTTATTCCTAAATGTAAAATTGTGAAATTTTTCTAAATGCACTGCCCTTTTGGCTTTGTACCAAATTCTGCCAGGTGAAGAAGGTTAATTAACTTTAATATGTGAAACTAATCATATGAAGCAACTTGGTATGGATTTCTAAATGTGTACATACAAGAAAATCGGTTTTATACAAATGTAAAATTATGGAATTTTTCCAAATGCACTGCCGTTTTGCCTTTATGCCAACTTCTGTAAGATGAAGAAGGTAAATTAACTTTAATATATGAAGTTAATGATTTGAAGCAGCCTGATATGTATTTCTAAATGTGGATATGCAGGAAAATCAGTTAATACCTAATTGTAAAATTATTGAATTTTTTCCAAATGCACTGCCGTTATGGCTTTATGTCAACTTGGGTAAGATGGCGAGGGTTAATTAATTTGAATATGTTAAGCTATTGATTTGAGGCAACTTGATATGGATTTCTAAATGTGTCCATGCAAGAAAATCGGCTTTATACCTAAATGTAAAATTCTGGAATTTTCCAAATGCACTGCCATTTTGGCTTTATGCCAACTTCTTTGAGGTAAAGAAGGTCAATTAACTTTAATATATGAAGTTAACGATTTGAAGAAACTTCATATGTATATCTTGAGGTGTATATGAAAGAAAATCGGTTTTATACCTTAAGGTAAAATTGTGGAATTTTTCCAAATGCACTGCCGTTTTGACTTTATGCCAACTTCTGTAAGGTGAAGAAAGTTAATTAACTTTAATATGTAAAACTAATCATATGAAGCAACTTGGTATGGATTTCTAAATGGTTAAATGCAGGAAAATCGGTTTATACCTAAATGTAAAATTGTGGAAATTTCCAAATGCACTGTCGTTTTTGCTTTATGCCAACTTCTGTAAGAGGAAGAAGGTTAATTAACTTGACTATGTGAAGCTGATCATTTGAAGCAACTTGGTGTGAATTTCTAAATGTAGATATGCAAGAAAATCGGTTTTATACCTAAATGTAAAATTGTGAATTTTTTCCAAATGCACTGCCGTTATGGCTTTATGCCAACTTCAGTAAGATGAAGAAGGTAAATTAACTTTAATATGTGAAACTAATCATATGAAACAATTTGGTATGGATTTCTTAATGTGTACATGCAAGAAAATCGGTCTTTTACAAAAGCAAAATTATGGAATTTTTCAAAATGCACTGCCATTTTGGCTTTATGCCAACTTCAGAAAGATGAAGAAGGTTTATTAACTTGAATATGTGACGTTAATGATTTAAATCAACTTGATATGGGTTGTTAAATGTAAATGTAGGAAAATCGGTTTTTATACCTAAATGTAAAATTCTGGAGATTTTTAAATGCACTGTCGTTTTGGCTTTATGCCAACTTCTGTTAGGTGAAGAAGGTTAATTAACTTTAATATGTGACGTTAATGATTTGAATCAACTCGGTATGGGTTGCTAAATGTTTAAATGCAGGAAGATCGGTTTTATACCTCAATGTGAATTTGTGGAATTTTCCAAATGCACTGCCGGTTTGGCTTTATGCCAACCTCTGTGAGGTGAATAAGGTTAATTAACTTGAATATGTTAAGCTATTGATTTGAGGCAAATTTATATGGTTTTCTAAATGTGTGCATGCAAGAAAATCGGTTTTATACCTAAATGAAAAATTGTGGAATATTTCCAAATGCACTGCCGTTTTGACTTTATGCCAACTTCTGTAAGATGAAGAAGGTTGATTAACAATATGTGACGTTAATGATTTGAATCAACTCGATATGGGTTGCTAAATGCTTAAATGTAGGAAAATCGGTTTTATACCTAAATGTAAAATTCTGGAATTTTTCAAATGCGCTGTCGTTTTGGCTTTATGCCAACTTCTGTTAGGTGAAGAAGGTTAATTAACTTTAATATGTGACGATAATGATTTGAATAAACTCGGTATGGGTTGCTAAATGTTTAAATGCAGGAAGATCGGTTTTATACCTCAATGTGAATTTGTGGAATTTTCCAAATGCACTGCCGGTTTGGCCTTATGCCAACCTCTGTGAGGTGAATAAGGTTAATTAACTTGAATATGTTAAGCTATTGATTTGAGGCAAATTTATATGGTTTTCTAAATGTGTGCATGCAAGAAAATCGGTTTTATACCTAAATGTAATTCTCTGTAATTTTTCCAAATGCACTGCCGTTTTGACTTAATGCCAACTTCTGTAAGATGAAGAAGGTTGATTAACTTTAATATGTGACGTTAATGATTTGAATCAACTCGATATGGGTTGCTAAATGCTTAAATGTAGGAAAATCGGTTTTATACCTAAATGTAAAATTCTGGAATTTTTCAAATGCACTGTCGTTTTGGCTTTATGCCAACTTCTGTTAGGTGAAGAAGGTTAATTAACTTTAATATGTGACGTTAAGGATTTGAATCAACTCGGTATGGGTTGCTAAATGTTTAAATGCAGGAAGATCGGTTTTGTACCTAAATGTGAATTTGTGGAATTTTCCAAATGCACTGCCGGTTTGGCTTTATGCCAACCTCTGTGAGGTGAATAAGGTTAATTAACTTGAATATGTTAAGCTATTGATTTGAGGCAAATTTATATGGATTTCTAAATGTGTACTTTCAAGAATATCGGTTTTATACCTAAATGAAAAGTTGTGGAATTTTCAAATGCACTACCGTTTTGGCTTTATGCCAACTTCTGTAAGATGAAGAAGGTTAATTAACTTGAACATGTTAAGCTAATGATTTGAGGCAATTAAATGTGGATTTCTAAATCTGTATATGCAAGAAAATCGGTTTTATTCCTAAATGTAAAATTGTGAAATTTTTCTAAATGCACTGCCCTTTTGGCTTTGTGCCAAATTCTGTAAAGTGAAGAAGGTTAATTAACTTTAATATGTGAAACTAATCATATGAAGCAACTTGGTATGGATTTCTAAATGTGTCCATGCAAGAAAATCGGCTTTATACCTAACTGTAAATTTCTGGAATTTTCCAAATGCACTGCCATTTTGGCTTTATGCCAACTTCTTTGAGGTAAAGAAGGTCAATTAACTTTAATATATGAAGTTAACGATTTGAAGAAACTTCATATGTATATCTTGAGGTGTATATGAAAGAAAATCGGTTTTATACCTTAATGTAAAATTGTAGAATTTTTCCAAATGCTCTGCCGTTTTGACTTTATGCCAACTTCTGTAAGGTGAAGAAAGTTAATTACTTCAATATGTGAAACTAATCATATGAAGCAACTTGGTATGGATTTCTGAATGTGTAAATGCGGGAAAATCGGTTTATACCTAAATGTAAAATTGTGGAAATTTCCAAATGCACTGCCGTTTTGGCTTTATGCCAACTTCTGTGAGGTGAAGAAGGTTAATTAACTTTAATATGTGAAACTAATCATATGAAACAATTTGGTATGGATTTCTAAATGTGTACATGCAAGAAAATCGGTCTTTTACAAAAGTAAAATTATGGAATTTTTCAAAATGCACTGCCATTTTGGCTTAATGCCAACTTCAGAAAGATGAAGAAGGCTTATTAACTTGAATATGTGACGTTAATGATTTAAATCAACTTGATATGGGTTGCTAAATGCTTAAATGTAGGAAAATCGGTTTTATACCTAAATGTAAAATTCTGGAATTTTTTAAATGCACTGTCGTTTTGGCTTTATGCCAACTTCTGTTAGGTGAAGAAGGTTAATTAACTTTAATATGTGACGTTAATGATTTGAATCAACTCGGTATGGGTTGCTAAATGTTTAAATGCTGGAAGATCGGTTTTATACCTCAATATGAATTTGTGGAATTTTCAAAATGCACTGCCGGTTTGGCTTTATGCCAACCTCTGTGAGGTGAATAAGGTCAATTAACTTTAATATATGAAGTTAACGATTTGAAGAAACTTCAAATGTATATCTTGAGGTGTATATGAAAGAAAATCGGTTTTATACCTTAAAGTAAAATTGTGGAATTTTTCCAAATGCACTACCGTTTTGGCTTTATGCCAACTTCTGTAAGATGAAGAAGGTTAATTAACTTTAATATGTGAAACTAATCATATGAAGCAACTTGGTATGGATTTCTAAATGTGTAAATGCAAGAAAATCGGTTTTATACCTAAATGTAAAGTTCTGGAATTTTCCAAATGCACTGCCGTGTTGGCTTTATGCCATCTTCTGTAAGATGACGTAGGTTAATTAACTTAAATATGTGACGTTAATGATTTGAATCAACTCGGTATGGGTTGCTAAATGTTTAAATGCAGGAAGATCGGTTTTATACCTCAATGTGAATTTGTGGAATTTTCCAAATGCAATGCCGGTTTGGCTTTATGCCAACCTCTGTGAGGTGAATAAGGTTAATTAACTTGAATATGTTAAGCTTTGATTTGAGGCAAATTTATATTGTTTTCTAAATGTGTGCATGCAAGAAAATCGGTTTTATACCTAAATGAAAAATTGTGGAATTTTTCCAAATGCACTGCCGTTTTGACTTTATGCCAACTTCTGTAAGATGAAGAAGGTTGATTGACTTTAATATGTGACGTTAATGATTTGAATCAACTCGATATGGGTTGCTAAATGCTTAAATGTAGGAAAATCGGTTTTATACCTAAATGTAAAATTCTGGAATTTTTCAAATGCACTGTCGTTTTGGCTTTATGCCCACTTCTGTTAGGTGAAGGAGGTTAATTAACTTTAATATGTGACGTTAATGATTTGAGTCAACTCGGTATGGGTTGCTAAACGTTTAAATGCAGGAAGATCGCTTTTGTACCTAAATATGAATTTGTGGAATTTTCCAAATGCACTGCCGGTTTGGCTTTATGCCAACCTCTGTGAGGTGAATAAGGTTAATTAACTCGAATATGTTAAGCTTTGATTTAAGGCAAATTTATATGGTTTTCTAAATGTGTGCATGCAAGAATATCGGTTTTATACCTAAATGAAAAGTTGTGGAATTTTCCAAATGCACTACCGTTTTGGCTTTATGCCAACTTCTGTAAGACGGCGTAGGTTAATTAACTTGAATTTGTGACGTTAATGATTTGAATTAACTCGATGTGGATTTCTAAATGTGTACGTGCAAGAAAATCGGTTTTATACCTAAATGTAAAACTCTGGCATTTTCCAAATGCGCTGCCGTTTGGCTTTATGCCAATTTCTGTAAGACCAAGACGGTAAATTAACTTAAATATATGAAGTTATTGATTTGAAGCAAGTTCATGTGTATTTCTAAATGTGTATATGCCCGAAAATCGGTTTTATACCTAAATGGAAAATTGTGGAATTTTTCCAAATGCACTGTCGTTTTGCTTTTATGCCAACTTCTGTAAGATGAAGAAGGTTAATTAACTTGAACATGTTAAGCTAATGATTTGAGGCAATTAAATGTGGATTTCTAAATCTGTATATGCAAGAAAATCGGTTTTATTCCTAAATGTAAAATTGTGAAATTTTTCTAAATGCACTGCCCTTTTGGCTTTGTGCCAAATTCTGTAAAGTGAAGAAGGTTAATTAACTTTAATATGTGAAACTAATCATATGAAGCAACTTGGTATGGATTTCTAAATGTGTCCATGCAAGAAAATCGGCTTTAAACCTAAATGTAAAATTCTGGAATTTTCCAAATGCACTGCCATTTTGGCTTTATGCCAACTTCTTTGAGGTAAAGAAGGTCAATTAACTTTAATATATGAAGTTAACGATTTGAAGAAACTTCATATGTATATCTTGAGGTGTATATGAAAGAAAATCGGTTTTATACCTTAATGTAAAATTGTAGAATTTTTCCAAATGCACTGCCGTTTTGACTTTATGCCAACTTCTGTAAGGTGAAGAAAGTTAATTACTTCAATATGTGAAACTAATCATATGAAGCAACTTGGTATGGATTTCTGAATGTGTAAATGCAGGAAAATCGGTTTATACCTAAATGTAAAATTGTGGAAATTTCCAAATGCACTGCCGTTTTGGCTTTATGCCAACTTCTTGTGAAACAATTTGGTATGGATTTCTAAATGTGTACATGCAAGAAAATCGGTCTTTTACAAAAGTAAAATTATGGAATTTTTCAAAATGCGCTGCCATTTTGGCTTAATGCCAACTTCAGAAAGATGAAGAAGGCTTATTAACTTGAATATGTGACGTTAATGATTTAAATCAACTTGATATGGGTTGCTAAATGCTTAAATGTAGGAAAATCGGTTTTATACCTAAATGTAAAATTCTGGAATTTTTTAAATGCACTGTCGTTTTGGCTTTATGCCAACTTCTGTTAGGTGAAGAAGGTTAATTAACTTTAATATGTGACGTTAATGATTTGAATCAACTCGGTATGGGTTGCTAAATGTTTAAATGCAGGAACATCGGTTTTATACCTCAATGTGAATTTGTGGAATTTTCCAAATGCACTGCCGGTTTGGCTTTATGCCAACCTCTGTGAGGTGAATAAGGTCAATTAACTTTAATATATGAAGTTAACGATTTGAAGAAACTTCATATGTATATCTTGAGGTGTATATGAAAGAAAATCGGTTTTATACCTTAATGTAAAATTGTGGAATTTTTCCAAATGCACTACCGTTTTGGCTTTATGCCAACTTCTGTAAGATGAAGAAGGTTAATTAACTTGAACATGTTAAGCTAATGATTTGAGGCAATTATATGTGGATTTCTAAATCTGTATATGCAAGAAAATCGGCTTTATACCTAACTGTAAAATTCTGGAATTTTCCAAATGCACTGCCATTTTGGCTTTATGCCAACTTCTTTGAGGTAAAGAAGGTCAATTAACTTTAATATATGAAGTTAACGATTTGAAGAAACTTCGTATGTATATCTTGAGGTGTATATGAAAGAAAATCAGTTTTATACCTTAATGTAAAATTGTGGAATTTTTCCAAATGCACTGCCGTTTTGACTTTATGCCAACTTCTGTAAGGTGAAGAAAGTTAATTAACTTTAATATGTGAAACTAATCATATGAAGCAACTTTGTATGGATTTCTAAATGTGTAAATGCAAGAAAATCGGTTTTATACCTAAATGTAAAGTTCTGGAATTTTCCAAATGCACTGCCGTGTTGGCTTTATGCCATCTGCTGTAAGATGACGTAGGTTAATTAACTTAAATATGTGACGTTAATGATTTGAAGCAGCCTGATATGTATTTCTAAATGTGGATATGCAGGAAAATCAGTTAATACCTAATTGTAAAATTATTGAATTTTTTCCAAATGCACTGCCGTTATGGCTTTATGCCAACTTCAGTAAAATGAAGAAGGTAAAATAACTTTAATATATGAAGTTAACGATTTGAAGCAACCTGATATGCCTTTCTAAATGTGTACATGCGAGAAAATCGGTTTTATACCTAAATATAAAATTATGGAATTTTTCAAAATGCACTGCCGTTTTGGCTTTATGCCAGCTTCTGTAAGAGGAAGAAGGTTAATTAACTTGACTATGTGAAGCTGATATTTGAAGCAACTTGGTATGGATTTCTAAATGTGGATATGCAAGAAAATCGGTTTTATACCTAAATGTAAAATTGTGGATTTTTTCCAAATGCACTGCCGTTATGGCTTTATGCCAACTTCAGTAAGATGAAGAAGGTAAATTAACTTTAATATATGAAGTTAATGATTTGAAGAAAATTCATATGTATTTCTAAATGTGGATATGCAAGAAAATCGGTTTTATTCCTAAATGTAAAATTGTGGATTTTTTCCAAATGCACTGCCGTTATGGCTTTATGCCAACTTCAGTAAGATGAAGAAGGTAAGATAACTTTAATATATGAAGTTAATGATTTGAAGCAACCTGATATGTATTTCTAAATGTGGATATGCAAGAAAATCGGTTTTATACCTAAATGTAAAATTGTGGATTTTTTCCAAATGCACTGCCGTTTTGGCTTTATGCCAACTTCTGTAAGGTGAAGAAGGTTAATTCACTTTGATATGTGACGATAATGATTTGAAGCAACTTGATATGGATTGCTAAATGTTTAAATGCAGGAAAATCGGCTTATACCTAAATGTAAAATTGTGGAAATTTCCAAATGCACTGCCCTTTTGGCTTTGTGCCAAATTCTGTGAGGTGAAGAAGGTTAATTAACTTTAATATGTGAAACTAATCATATGAAGCAACTTGGAATGGATTTCTAAATGTGTATGTATATGCATGAAAATCGGTTTTATACAAATGTAAAATAAAGTAATTAATAAACGCACTGCTTTGGTTTTATGCCTACTTCTGTAAGATGAAGAATGTTAATTAACTTGAAAATGTTAAGCTAATCAATTGAAGCAACTCGATGTTGATTTCTCAATGTGTACATGCAAGAACGTCGGTTTTATACCTAAATGTAAACTTACGGAATTTTTCCAAATGCACTGCCGTTTTTCCTATATGCCAACTTCTGTAAGATGAAGAAGGTAAATTAACTTTAATATATGAAGCTAATGATTTGAAGCAACCTGATATGCCTTTCTAAATGTGTACATGCGCGAAAATCGGTTTTATACCTAAATGTAAAATTATGGAATTTTTCAAAATGCACTGCCGTTTTTGCTTAATGCTAGCTTCTGTAAGAGGAAGAAGGTTAATTAACTTGACTATGTGAAGCTGATCATTTGAAGCAACTTGGTATGGACTTCTAAATGTGGATATGGAAGAAAATCGGTTTTATACCTAAATGTAAAATTGTGGATTTTTTCCAAATGCACTGCCGTTATGGCTTTATGCCAACTTCAGTAAGATGAAGAAGGTAAATTAACTTTAATATATGAAGTTAATGATTTGAAGCAAATTCATATGAATTTCTAAATGTGGATATGCAAGAAAATCGGTTTTATTCCTAAATGTAAAATTGTGGATTTTTTCCAAATGCACTGCCGTTATGGCTTTATGCCAACTTCAGTAAGATGAAGAAGGTCAATTAACTTTAATATATGAAGTTAACGATTTGAAGAAACTTCATATGTATATCTTGAGGTGTATATGAAAGAAAATCGGTTTTATATCTTAATGTAAAATTGTGGAATTTTTCCAAATGCACTGCCGTTTTGGCTTTATGCCAACTTCTGTGAGGTGAAGAAGGTTAATTAACTTTAATATGTGAAACTAATCATATGAAACAATTTGGTGTGGATTTCTAAATGTGTACATGCAAGAAAATCGTTCTTTTACAAAAGTAAAATTATGGAATTTTTCAAAATACACTGCCATTTTGGCTTTATGCCAACTTCAGAAAGATGAAGAAGGTTTGTTAACTTGAATATGTGACGTTAATGATTTAAATCAACTTGATATGGATTGCTAAATGTTTAAATGCAGAAAAATCGGTTTATACCTAACTGTAAAATTCTGGAAATTTCCAAATGCACTGCCCTTTTGGCTTTGTGCCAAATTCTGTGAGGTGAAGAAAGTTAATTAACTTTAATATGTGAAACTAATCATATGAAGCAACTTGGTATGGATTTCTAAATGTGTACATGCAAGAAAATCGGTTTTATACAAATGTAAAACAATGTAATTAATAAATGCACTGCTTTGGTTTTATGCCAACTTCTGTAAGATTAAGAATGTTAATTAACTTGAAAATGTTAAGCTAATCAATTGAAGCAACTCGATGTTGATTTCTACATGTGTACATGCAAGAACGTCGGTTTTATACCTAAATGTAAAATTATGGAATTTTTCAAAATGCACTGCCGTTTTGGCTTTATGCCAGCTTCTGCAAGAGGAAGAAGGTTAATTAACTTGACTATGTGAAGCTGATAATTTGAAGCAACTTGGTATGGATTTCTAAATGTGGATATGCAAGAAAATCGGTTTTATACCTAAATGTAAAATTGTTGATTTTTTCCAAAAGGACTGCCGTTATGGCTTTATGCCAACTTCAGTAAGATGAAGAAGGTAAACTAACTTTAATATATGAAGTTAATGATTTGAAGCAAATTCATATGTATTTCTAAATGTGGATATGCAAGAAAATCGGTTTTATACCTAGATGTAAAATTGTGGATTTTTCCAAATGCACTGCCGTTATGGCTTTATGCCAACTTCAGTAAGATGAAGAAGGTAAATTAACTTTGATATATGAAGCTTAATGATTTGAAGCAACTTCATATGTATTTCTAAATGTGGATATGCAAGAAAATCGGTTTTATTCCTAAATGTAAAATTGTGGATTTTTTCCAAATGCACTGCCGTTATGGCTTT
Source organism: Bactrocera tryoni (assembly GCF_016617805.1). Classification (NCBI taxonomy): domain Eukaryota; kingdom Metazoa; phylum Arthropoda; class Insecta; order Diptera; family Tephritidae; genus Bactrocera; species Bactrocera tryoni. The sequence continues at coordinate 15,337 of NW_024394720.1, forward strand.
ATGCCAACTTCAGTAAGATGAAGAAGGTAAATTAACTTTGATATATGAAGTTAATGATTTGAAGCAAATTCATATGTATTTCTAAATGTGGACATGCAAGAAAATCGGTTTTATACCTAAATGTAAAATTGTGGAATTTTTCCAAATGCACTGCCGTTTTGGCTTCATGTCAACTTGAGTAAGACGATGAGGGTTAATTAACTTTAATATGTGAAGCTTATGATTTAAAGCAATTCGTTGTGGATTTCTAAATGTGTATATACACTGCCGTTTTGGCTTTATGTTGACCTTAGTAAGATGAAGAAGCCAAATTATTTTTAATATATGAAGTTAATGACTTGAAGCAAATTCATATGTATTTCTAAATGTGGATATGCAAGAAAATCGGTTTTATAACTAAATGTAAAAATGTGGAATTTTTCCAACTGCACTGCCGTTATGGCTTTATGCCAACTTCAGTAAGATGAAGAAGGTAAATTAACTTTGATATATGAAGTTAATGATTTGAAGCAACTTCAAATGTATTTCTAAATGTGGATATGCAAGAAAATCGGTTTTATTCCTAAATGTAAAATTGTGGATTTTTTCCAAATGCACTGCCGTTATGGCTTTATGTCAACTTCAGAAAGATGAAGAAAGTAAATTAACATTAATATATGAAGTTAATGATTTGAAGCAAATTCATATGTATTTCTAAATGTGGACATGCAAGAAAATCGGTTTTATACCTAAATGTAAAATTGTGGAATTTTTCCAAATGCACTGCCATTTTGGCTTTATACCAACTTCTGTAAGGTGAAGAAGGTTAATTAACTTTAATATGTGACGATAATGATTTGAAGCAACTTGATATGGATTTCTAAATGTGTGCATGCAAGAAAAACGGTTTTATACCTAAATGTAAAATTCTGGAATTTTTCAAATGCACTGTCGTTTTGCTTTTATGCCAACTTCTGTAAGATGAAGAAGGTTAATTAACTTGAACATGTTAAGCTAATGATTTGAGGCAATTATATGTGGATTTCTAAATCTGTATATGCAAGAAAATCGGTTTTATTCCTAAATGTAAAATTGTGAAATTTTTCTAAATGCACTGCCGTTTTGGCTTTATGCCAACTTCTGTAAAACGACGAATGTTAATTAACTTTAATATGTGAAGCTAATGATTTGAATCAACTCGATATGGATTGCTAAATGTTTAAATGCAGGAAAATCGGTTTATACCTAAATGTAAAATTGTGGAATTTTTCCAAATTCACTGCCGTTTTGGCTTTGTGCCAAATTCTGTGAGGTGAAGAAGGTTAATTAACTTTAATATGTGAAACTAATCATATGAAGCAACTTGGTATGGATTTCTAAAAGTGTACATGCAAGAAAATCGGTTTTATACAAATGTAAAATAATGTAATTTCTCCAAATGCACTGCTTTGGTTTTATGCCAACTTCTGTAAGATGAAGAATGTTAATTAACTTGAATATGTTAAGCTAATCAATTGAAGCAACTCGATGTTGATTTCTAAATGTGTACATGCAAGAACGTCGGTTTTATACCTAAATGTAAAATTATGGAATTTTTTCAAATGCACTGCCGTTTTGCCTTTATGCCAACTTTTATACCTAAATGTAAAATTGTGGATTTTTTCCAAATGCACTGCCGTTATGGCTTTATTCCAACTTCAGTAAGATGAAGAAGGTAAATTAACTTTTATATATGAAGTTAAAGTTTTGATGCAAATTCATATGTATTTCTAAATGTGGATATGCAAGAAAATCGGTTTTATACCTAAATGTAAAATTGTGGAATTTTTCCCAATGCACTGCCGTTTTGCCTTTATGACAACTTCAGTAAGATAAAGAAGGTTAATTAACTATAATATATGAAGTTAATGATTTGAAACAACTTCATACGTGATTCTAAATGTGGATATGCAAGAAAATCGGTTTTATACCTAAATGTAAAATTGTGGAATTTTTCCCAATGCACTGCCGTTTTGTCTTTATGCCAATTTCTGTACTATGAAGAAGGTAAATTAACTTTAATATATGAAGTTAATGATTTGAAGCAACCTGATATGTATTTCTAAATGTGGATATGCAAGAAAATCGGTTTTATACCTAAATGTAAAATTGTGGAATTTTTCCCAATGCACTGCCGTTTTGCCTTTATGCCAACTTCTGTAAGATGAAGAAGGGAAATTAACTTTAATATATGAAGTTAATGATTTGAAGCAACCTGATATGTATTTCTAAATGTGGATATGCAAGAAAATCGGTTTTATACCTAAATGTAAAATTATGGAATTTTTTCAAATGCACTGCCGTTTTGCCTTTATGCCAACTTCTGTAAGATGAAGAAGGGAAATTAACTTTAATATATGAAGTTAATGATTTGAAGCAACCTGATATGTATTTCTAAATGTGGATATGCAAGAAAATCGGTTTTATACCTAAATGTAAAATTGTGGAATTTTTCCCAATGCACTGCCGTTTTGCCTTGATGACAACTTCAGTAAGATAAAGAAGGTTAATTGACTTTAATATGTGAAGCTGATCATTTGAAGCAACTTGATATGGATTTCCAAATGTGGATATGCAAGCAAATCGGTTTTATACCTAAATGTAAAATTGTGGATTTTTTCCAAATGCACTGCCGTTATGGCTTTATGCCAACTTCAGTAAGATGAAGAAGGTTAATTAACTTTAATATATGAAGTTAATGATTTGAAACAACTTCTTACGTGATTGTAAATGTGGATATGCAAGAAAATCGGTTTTATACCTAAATGTAAAATTGTGGAATTTTTCCCAATGCACTGCCGTTTTGTCTTTATGCCAATTTCTGTACTATGAAGAAGGTAAATTAACTTTAATATATGAAGTTAATGATTTGAAGCAACCTGATATGTATTTCTAAATGTGGATATGCAAGAAAATCGGTTTTATACCTAAATGTAAAATTGTGGATTTTTTCCAAATGCACTGCCGTTTTGGCTTTATGCCAACTTCTGTAAGATGAAGAAGGTTAATTAACTTTGATATGTGCCGATAATGATTTAAAGCAACTTGATATGTATTTCTAAATGTGGATATGCAAGAAAATCGGTTTTATACCTAAATGTAAAATTGTGGAATTTTTCCAAATACACTGCCGTTATGGCTTTATGCCAACTTCAGTAAGATGACGAAGGTAAATTAACTTTAATATATGAAGTTAACGATTTGAAGCAACTTCATATGTATTTCTAAATGTGGATATGCAAGAAAATCGGTTTTATTCCTAAATGTAAAATTGTGGATTTTTTCCAAATGCACTGCCGTTATGGCTTTATGCCAACTTCAGAAAGATGAAGAAAGTAAATTAACTTTAATATATGAAGTTAATGATTTGAAGCAAATTTATATGTATTTCTAAATGTGGACATGCAAGAAAATCGGTTTTATACCTAAATGTAAAATTGTGGAATTTTTCCAAATGCACTGCCGTTTTGGCTTTATGCCAACTTCTGTAAGGTGAAGAAGGTTAATTAACTTAAATATGTGACGATACTGATTTGAAGCAACTTGGTATGGATTTCTAAATGTGGATATGCAAGAAAATCGGTTTTATACCTAAATGTAAAATTGTGGATTTTTTCCAAAATCGCTGCCGTTATGGCTTTATGCCAACTTCAGTAAGATGAAGAAGGTAAATTAACTTTAATATATGAAGTTAATGATTTGAAACAACTTCATACGTGATTCTAAATGTGGATGTGCAAGAAAATCGGTTTTATACCTAAATGTAAAATTGTGGCATTTTTCCCAATGCACTGCCGTTTTGCCTTTATGCCAACTTCTGTAAGATGAAGAAGGGAAATTAACTTTAATATATGAAGTTAATGATTTGAAGCAACCTGATATGTATTTCTAAATGTGGATATGCAAGAAAATCGGTTTTATACCTAAATGTAAAATTGTGGAATTTTTCCCAATGCACTGCCGTTTTGCCTTGATGACAACTTCAGTAAGATAAAGAAGGTTAATTGACTTTAATATGTGAAGCTGATCATTTGAAGCAACTTGATATGGATTTCCAAATGTGGATATGCAAGCAAATCGGTTTTATACCTAAATGTAAAATTGTGGATTTTTTCCAAATGCACTGCCGTTATGGCTTTATGCCAACTTCAGTAAGATGAAGAAGGTAAATTAACTTTGATATATGAAGTTAATGATTTGAAGCAACCTGATATGTATTTCTAAATGTGGATATGCAAGAAAATCGGTTTTATACCTAAATGTAAAATTGTGGAATTTTTCCAAATGCACTGCCGCTGTGGCTTTATGCCAACTTCAGTAAGATGAAGAAGGTTAATTAACTTTAATATATGAAGTTAATGATTTGAAGCAACTTGGTATGGATTTCTAAATGTGGATATGCAAGCAAATCGGTTTTATACCTAAATGTAAAATTGTGGATTTTTTCCAAATGCACTGCCGTTATGGCTTTATGCCAACTTCAGTAAGATGAAGAATGTTAATTAACTTTTATATATGAAGTTAATGATTTGAAACAACTTCATACGTGATTCTAAATGTGGATATACAAGAAAATCGGTTTTATACCTAAATGTAAAATTGTGAAATTTTTCCCAATGCAATGCCGTTTTGCCTTTATGCCAACTTCTGTAAGATGAAGAAGGTAAATTAACTTTAATATATGAAGTTAATGATTTGAAGCAGCCTGATATGTATTTCTAAATGTGGATATGCAGGAAAATCAGTTAATACCTAATTGTAAAATTATTGAATTTTTTCCAAATGCACTGCCGTTATGGCTTTATGTCAACTTGGGTAAGATGGTGAGGGTTAATTAATTTGAATATGTTAAGCTATTGATTTGAGGCAACTTGATATGGATTTCTAAATGTGTCCATGCAAGAAAATCGGTCTTTTACAAAAGTAAAATTATGGAATTTTTCAAAATGCACTTCCATTTTGGCTTTATGCCAACTTCAGAAAGATGAAGAAGGTTTATTAACTTGAATATAGGACGTTAATGATTTAAATCAACTCGATATGGGTTGCTAAAAGCTTAAATGTAGGAAAATCGGTTTTATACATAAATGTAAAATTTTACAATTTTCCAAATGCACTGCCATTTTGGCTTTATGCCAACTTTTTGAGGTAAAGAAGGTCAATTAACTTTAATATATGAAGTTAACGATTTGAAGCAACTTCATATGTATATCTTGAGGTGTTAGTAAAAGAAAATCGGTTTTATACCTTATTGTAAAATTGTGGAATTTTTCCAAATGCACTGCCGTTTTGACTTTATGCCAACTTCTGTAAGGTGAAGAAAGTTAATTAACTTTAATATGTGAAACTAATCATATGAAGCAACTTGGTATGGATTTCTAAATGTGTAAATGCAAGAAAATCGGTTTTATACCTAAATGTAAAGTTCTGGAATTTTCCAAATGCACTGCCGTGTTGGCTTTATGCCATCTCCTGTAAGATGACGTAGGTTAATTAACTTGAATATGTGACGTTAATGATTTGAATCAACTCGATATGGATTGCTTAATGTTTAAATGCAGGAAAATCGGTTTATACCTAAATGTAAAATTGTGGAAATTTCCAAATGCACTGCCGTTTTGGCTTTATGCCAACTTCTGTGAGGTGAAGAAGGTTAGTTAACTTTAATATGTGAAACTAATCATATGAAACAATTTGGTATGGATTTCTAAATGTGTACATGCAAGAAAATCGGTCTTTTACAAAAGTAAAATTATGGAATTATTCAAAATGCACTTCCATTTTGGCTTTATGCCAACTTCAGAAAAATGAAGATGGTTTATTAACTTGAATATAGGACGTAAATGATTTAAATCAACTCGATATGGGTTGCTAAATGCTTAAATGTAGGAAAATCGGTTTTATACCTAAATGTAAAATTCTGGAATTTTTCAAATGCACTGTCGCTTTGGCTTTATGCCAACTTCTGTTAGGTGAAGAAGGTTAATTAACTTTAATATGTGACGTTATTGATTTGAATCAACTCGGAATGGGTTCCTAAATGTTTAAATGCAGGAAGATCGGTTTTATACCTAAATGTGAATTTGTGGAATTTTCCAAATGCATTGCCGGTTTGGCTTTATGCCAACCTCTGTCAGGTGAATAAGGTTAGTTAACTTGAATATGTTAAGCTATTGATTTGAGGCAAATTTATATGGTTTTCTAAATGTGTGCATGCAAGAAAATCGGTTTTATACCTAAATGAAAAATTGTGGAATATTTCCAAATGCACTGCCGTTTTGACTTTATGCCAACTTCTGTAAGATGAAGAAGGTTGATTAACAATATGTGACGTTAATGATTTGAATCAACTCGATATGGGTTGCTAAATGCTTAAATGTAGGAAAATCGGTTTTATACCTAAATGTAAAATTCTGGAATTTTTCAAATGCACTGTCGTTTTGGCTTTATGCCAACTTCTGTTAGGTGAAGAAGGTTAATTAACTTTAATATGTGACGTTAATGATTTGAATCAACTCGGTATGTGTTGCTAAATGTTTAAATGGAGGAAGATCGGTTTTATACCTAAATGTGAATTTGTGGAATTTTCCAAATGCACTGCCGGTTTGGCTTTATGCCAACCTCTGTGAGGTGAATAAGGTTAGTTAACTTGAATATGTTAAGCTATTGATTTGAGGCAAATTTATATGGATTTCTAAATGTGTACTTTCAAGAATATCGGTTTCATACCTAAATGAAAAGTTGTGGAATTTTCCAAATGCACTACCGTTTTGGCTTTATGCCACCTTCTGTAAGACGGCGTAGGTTAATTAACTTGAATATGTGACGTTAATGATTTGAATTAACTCGATGTGGATTTCTAGAAGTGTACGTGCAAGAAAATCGGCTTTATACCTAAATGTAAAATTCTGGAATTTTCCAAATGCGCTGCCGTTTTGGCTTTATGCCAACTTCTGTAAAACAAAGAAGGTAAATTAACTTAAATATATGAAGTTATTGATTTGAAGCAAGTTCATATCTATTTCTAAATGTGTATATGCCCGAAAATCGGTTTTATACCTAAATGGAAATTTGTGGAATTTTTCCAAATGCACTGTCGTTTTGCTTTTATGCCAACTTCTGTAAGATGAAGAAGGTTAATTAACTTGAACATGTAAAGCTAATGATTTGAGGCAATTATATGTGGATTTCTAAATCTGTATATGCAAGAAAATCGGTTTTCTTCCTAAATGTAAAATTGTGAAATTTTTCTAAATGCACTGCCGTTTTGGCTTTATGCCAACTTTTGTAAAACGACGAATGTTAATTAACTTTAATATGTGAAGCTAATGATTTGAATCAACTCAATGTGGATTGCTAAATGTTTAAATGCAGGAAAATCGGCTTATACCTAAATGTAAAATTCTGGAAATTTCCAAATGCACTGCCGTTTTGGCTTTGTGCCAAATTCTGTGAGGTGAAGAAGGTTAATTAACTTTAATATGTAAAACTAATCATATGAAGCAACTTGGTATGGATTTCTAAATGTGTACATGCAAGAAAATCGGTTTTATACAAATGTAAAATAATGTAATTTCTCCAAATGTACTGCTTTGGTTTTATGCCAACTTCTGTAAGAGGAAGAAGGTTAATTAACTTGACTATGTGAAGCTGATCATTTGAAGCAACTTGATATGGATTTCTAAATGTGGATATGCAAGCAAATCGGTTTTATACCTAAATGTAAAATTATGGAATTTTTCCAAATGCACTGCCGTTTTGCCTTTATGCCAACTTCTGTAAGATGAAGAAGGTAAAATAACTTTAATATATGAAGTTAATGATTTGAAGCAACCTGATATGCCTTTTTAAATGTGTACATGCGAGAAAATCGGTTTTATACCTAAATGTAAAATTATGGAATTTTTCAAAATGCACTGCCGTTTTGGCTTTATGCCAGCTTCTGTAAGATGAAGAAGGTAAATTAACTTTAATATATGAAGTTATTGATTTGAAGCAAATTCATATGTATTTCTAAATGTGGATATGCAAGAAAATCGGTTTTATACCTAAATGTAAAATTGTGGATTTTTTCCAAATGCACTGCCGTTATGGCTTTATGCCAACTTCAGTAAGTTGAAGAAAGTAAATTAACTTAAATATATGAAGTTAATGATTTGAAGCAAATTCATATGTATTTCTAAATGTGGATATGCAAGAAAATCGGTTTTATACATAAATGTAAAATTGTGGAATTTTTCCAAATGCGCTGCCGTTATGGCTTTATGCCAACTTCAGTAAGATGAAAAAGGTAAAATAACTTTGATATATGAAGTTAATATATATATTTCTAAATGTGGATGTGCAAGAAAATCGGTTTTATTCCTAAATGTAAAATTGTGGATTTTTCCAAATGCTCTGCCGTTACTTCAGTAAGATGAAGAAAGTAAATTAACTTTAATATATGAAGTTAATGATTTGAAGCAAATTCATATGTATTTCTAAATGTGGATATGCAAGAAAATCGGTTTTATACATAAATGGAAAATTGTGGATTTTTTCCAAATGCACTGCCGTTATGGCTTTATGCCAACTTCAGTAAGATGAAGAAGGTAAATTAACTTTAATATATGAAGTTAATGATTTGAAGCAAATTCATATGTATTTCTAAATGTGGATATGCAAGAAAATCGGTTTTATTCCTAAATGTTAAATTGTGGATTTTTTCCAAATGTACTGCCGTTATGGCTTTATGCCAACTTCAGTAAGATGAAGAAGGTAAATTAACTTTAACATATGAAGTTAATGATTTGAAGCAAATTCATATGTATTTCTAAATGTGGATATGAAAGAAAATCGGTTTTATACCTAAATGTAAAATTGTGGATTTTTTCCAAATGCGCTGCCGTTATGGCTTTATGCCAACTTCAGTAAGATGAAGAAGGTAAATTAACTTTGATATATGAAGTTAATATATAAATTTCTAAATGTGGATGTGCAAGAAAATCGGTCTTATTCCTAAATGTAAAGTTGTGGATTTTTCCAAATGCTCTGCCGTTACTTCAGTAAGATGAAGAAAGTAAATTAACTTTAATATATGAAGTTAATGATTTGAAGCAAATTCAAATGTATTTCTAAATGTGGATATGCAAGAAAATCGGTTTTATACCTTAATGTAAAATTGTGGATTTTTTCCAAATGCACTGCCGTTATGGCTTTATGCCAACTTCAATAAGAAGAAGAAGGTTAATTAACTTTAATATATGAAGTTAATGATTTGAAGCAAATTCATATGTATTTTTAAATGTGGATATGCAAAAAAATCGGTTTTATACCTAAATGTAAAATTGTGGATTTTTTCCAAATGCACTGCCGTTATGGCTTTATGCCAACTTCAGTAAGATGAAGAAGGTAAATTAACTTTAATATATGAAGTTAATGATTTAAAGCAAATTCATATGTATTTCTAAATGTGGATATGCAAGAAAATCGGTTTTATACCTTAATGTAAAATTGTGGATTTTTCCAAATGCACTGCCGTTATGGCTTTATGCCAACTTCAGTAAGATGAAGAAGGTAAATTAACTTTGATATATGAAGTTAATATATATATTTCTAAATGTGGACGTGCAAGAAAATCGGTTTTATTCCTAAATGTAAAATTTTGGATTTTTCCAAATGCTCTGCCGTTACTTCAGTAAGATGAAGAAAGTAAATTAACTTTAATACATGAAGTTAATGATTTGAAGCAAATTCATATGTATTTCTAAATGTGGACATGCAAGAAAATCGGTTTTATACCTAAATGTAAAATTGTGGAATTTTTCCAAATGCACTGCCGTTTTGGCTTTATGCCAACTTCTGTAAGGTGAAGAAGGTTAATTAACTTTAATATGTGACGATAATGATTTGAAGCAACTTGATATGGATTTCTAAATGTGTACATGCAAGAAAATCGATTTTATACCTAAATGTAAAATTGTGGATTTTTTCCAAATGCACTGCCGTTACGGCTTCATGCCAACTTCAATAAGATGAAGAAGGTAAATTAACTTTGATATATGAAGTTAATGATTTGAATCAACTTCATATGTATTTCTAAATGTGGATATGCAAGAAAACCGGTTTTATACCTAAATGTAAAATTGTGGATTTTTTCCAAATGCACTGCCGTTATGGCTTTATGCCAACTTCAGTAAGATGAAGAAAGTAAATTAACTTTAATATATGAAGTTAATGATTTAAAGCAAATCGGTTTTATACCTAAATGTAGAATTATGGAATTTTTCCCAATGCACTGCCGTTTTGCCTTTATGCCAACTTCTGTAAGATAAAGAAGGTAATTAACTTTAATATATGAAGTTAATGATTTGAAGCAACCTGATATGCCTTTTTAAATGTGTACATGCCAGAAAATCGGTTTTATACCTAAATGTAAAATTATGGAATTTTTCAAAATGCACTGCCGTTTTGGCTTTATGCCAGCTTCTGTAAGAGGAAGAAGGTAAATTAACTTTAATATATGAAGTTAATGATTTGAAGCAAATTCATATGTATTTCTAAATGTGGATATGCAAGAAAATCGGTTTTATACCTAAATGTAAAATTGTGGATTTTTTCCAAATGCACTGCCGTTATGGCTTTATGCCAACTTCAGTAAGATGAAGAAGGTAAATTAACTTTAATATATGAAGTTAATGATTTGAAGCGAATTCATATGTATTTCTAAATGTGGATATGCAAGAAAATCGGTTTTATACCTAAATGTAAAATTGTGGAATTTTTCCAAATGCGCTGCCGTTATAACTTTATGCCAACTTCAGTAAGATGGAGAAGGTAAATTAACTTTGATATATGAAGTTAATGATTTGAAGCAAATTCATATGTATTTCTAAATGTGGATATGCAAGAAAATCGGTTTTATACCTAAATGTAAAATTGTGGATTTTTTCCAAATGCACTGCCGTTATGGCTTTATGCCAACTTCAGTAAGATGAAGAAGGTAAATTAACTTTGATATATGAAGTTAATGATTTGAAGCAAATTCATTTGTATTTCTAAATGTGGATATGCAAGAAAATCGGTTTTATACATAAATGGAAAATTGTGGATTGTTTCCAAATGCACTGCCGTTATGGCTTTATGCCAACTTCAATAAGAAGAAGAAGGTAAATTAACTTTAATATATGAAGTTAATGATTTGAAGCAAATTCATTTGTATTTTTAAATGTGGATATGCAAGAAAATCGGTTTTATACCTAAATGTAAAATTGTGGATTTTTTCCAAATGCACTGCCGTTATGGCTTTATGCCAACTTCAGTAAGATGAAGAAGGTAAATTAACTTTAATATATGAAGTTAATGATTTGAAGCAAATTCATATGTATTTCTAATTGTGGATATGCAAGAAAATCGGTTTTATACCTAAATGTAAAATTGTGGAATTTTTCCAAATGCGCTGCCGTTATGGCTTTATGCCAACTTCAGTAAGATGAAGAAGGTAAATTAACTTTGATATATGAAGTTAATATATACATTTCTAAATGTGGACGTGCAAGAAAATCGGTTTTATTCCTAAATGTAAAATTTTGGATTTTTCCAAATGCTCTGCCGTTACTTCAGTAAGATGAAGAAAGTAAATTAACTTTAATACATGAAGTTAATGATTTGAAGCAAATTCATATGTATTTCTAAATGTGGACATGCAAGAAAATCGGTTTTATACATAAATGGAAAATTGTGGAATTTTTCCAAATGCACTGCCGTTTTTGGCTTTATGCCAACTTCAGTAAGATGAAGAAAGTAAATAAACTTTAATATAAGAAGTTAATGATTTAAAGCAAATTCACATGTATTTCTAAATGTGGATATGCAAGAAAATCGGTTTTATACCTAAATGTAAAATTGTGGAATTTTTCCAAATGCACTGCCGTTATGGCTTTATGCCAACTTCAGTAAGATGAAGAAGGTAAATTTACTTTGATATATGAAGTTAATGATTTGAAGCAAATTCATAT